>NC_087260.1:3065000-3365000 GCF_037042905.1 Lytechinus pictus | reverse complement strand
TGTTTGAAAATAGCCAAAATAGTAATTTGAATTGCAAAAAACGAACGCAAAATGTCAGGTTATTTGAAAGAGTAATTGTCCTTAATTCTGTCAAAGTTTACCGTTGAGTTGACTAAATTACAAGATAGTTTCTTTGACACAATATATTTTTTTTTGCAGATTGCTTGGAAGTTTCATGAGATGTGCACAATTGGCAAATCTTCTGCCTAAGTAAGCCCTTAACTTAAAACTTAGTTTTCTCCTTTAAGCTCTGGCTCGGCTTCTTTTGCATTTAATCAAGAACTCTTTTATAGGTTATTCTAGGTCTATCTATTAAGTATCGCTGATCTATTTTGACATTTGTATATATATATATATATATATATATATATATATATATATATATATATATATATATATATATATATGTATATATATATTACGGCTTAGAATGTGCTTTTTTTTCAAAATCAATTCAAAGAGTACATGAAGATAGAAATGTGAACCAGCCACTCAAAAACCAACAAAAGGTCATCTGGTAAGGTTTTTTGAAAATAGCCAATATAGTAATTTTGATTGCCCCAAAAATGTATAAAATCATGCTAGGTTATGCAAAAGAGTGATATTGTCCTTCATTCTGTCAAAATTTCACATTTAGAAGTTGACAAGAAAACAAGATACGAGACTTTCTTTGACATAATCATTGAGATATGAACATTGTGCAAATCTTATGCCCCAGTTAGCTCCGAACTTCAAACATAGTTTTATTCCCTAAGCTCTACAGTAGATTAGCTTTTATTACAGACAAGTACTTCATGTACTTGTTTAGGTTATTCTTGGTCTATCTTTACAATATAACTGATGTATTTTGAAAAGTTATATATTTAAGCGCTTAGAATGTGCTTTTTCAAACTCAATGCAAATCTAAAAAAATATATTTTTGGGCGTCTTATATTGGTTTCAAATGCCAAAGGCAGAGAAACACCTTCAATGGCAACTACACTTTGTGACACTGGAATGTTAAGATGGTACTCGATAATAATTCAATCAAGGTACTTTTAGATAATTCGTTTTTCTGATTTCCAAAGAAAAAAAAACCAAAAACGAAATATTGAGTGAAAATTGATTCTATTTTCGAGATCTAAAACAGAAAAACGGCAATTTTCAATATTTTGATTCAAAAATAAAATATGTAAAAACGGAAAAAACATTAAAAACGCGTTCATTATTCCGTTTGACTGTTTTTGCATATACTAATTGAATTGAAAATGTCGTTTTCTCTTTCTGTTTCGCCTGCATGAAACAGAAAATTGAACGCACCTTTTCGTTTCCCTTTTCGGTTTCGAAATCAGAAACACGATTTTTCTGATCACACCGCCGTCAAGGTACGATTAGATAATTCCTTTTTCGTTGGCCAAACGGAATATTGAAGACCGAACCTTTTGCGAAAGAGGCGGAGCCAGAACTCGCATACATTTGTAATTCCGACGCTTCCTTATTCGGAAGTTTCGAATATTCCGAAGGTTTGTTTTTCCAAAGGTTCGTAATTCCAAAGGTTCGTTAGTCCCAAAACGAAATAAGGTTTGTACTTCCGAAGGTTCGTTAGTCCAAAAACGAAATGAGGTTTGTAATTCTGAAGGTTCGTTAGTCCGAAAAAAAAATAAGGGTCGTAATTCCGAAGGTTCCTAAGTCAGAAAACGAAATAAGGTTCGTTGATCCGAAAATGAAATAAGGTTCGTTTGAAGCACTTATTCTATGCATGTATTCCGTGTAATTCTAAAACATTCCTTTTCAGGTCTGATCATGAAAAATTATCAGCTGGCGCTGCGTGCTCGCATTATTTCCATTAGTATGTATAAGCCTACTTTTATATGAATTCGAACAAACTGCTTAAAATCCCTCTTTATGACAGTTTATCAAAAATATCAGCTTGCACTTCGAGCTCAAAGAAATTAGTTAGTTCCATATGCGTCTTGTTCATAACGTTGGTCAGAATGTTCAATTTTTAGGACCAAATTCCTGAAATTTCTACAAAAGTTTGCTCGCTTCTCGCGTTCGAATGATTCAATCTTGTTTATAAGAATAAAGCTAAGAGATCACTGTTCGGACTAACCCTTAAAAGAAAAAAAAATCAGCATTGAGCTGCCAATCGGGGAAAATGTGAATAAAAAATCACCCACCCTCCTTATTGGAGAAAGCTCAATCCACATCAGTATGCATAAAAATATGAATTTAATGTCAAATAAGTGCCCCCCATATTAGAACAAGTGGAATGCCTCTGGCGGTCTCACCTGCATCACGCGATTCAATATAGCAGCAGTGCTGACTTTGAAAACTACTAGAACTCGCACAGGATGTTCAGTGATACTTGGTTACTCTTATGTCCACGTTTTATGAACTAGACCAATACACTTACAGAGATATGGTGGTAATTCAACAAATAGCCCCAACATGGCCAAAGTTCATTGACCTTACATGACCTTTGACCTAAATCATGTGACCTGAAACTCGCACAAGATGTTCAGTGATACTTGATCACTCTTATGTCAAAGTTTCATGAATCAGATTCATAAACTTTTAAAGTTATGATGGTAATTCAACAGATACCCCCATTCGGCCAATGTTCATTGACCTTTGACCTTGGTCATGTGACCTGAAATACGCACAGGATGTTCAGTGATACTTGATCACTCTTATGTCAAAGTTTCATGAATCAGATCCATAAACTTTCAAAGTTATGATGGTAATTCAACAGATACCCCCATTCGGCCAATGTTCATTGACCTTTGACCTTGGTCATGTGACCTGAAATGCGCACAGGTTGTTCAGTGATACTTGACTACTATTATGTCCAAGTTTCATGAATCAGATCCATAAACTTTCAAAGTTACGATAGTAATTCAACAGATACCCCCAGTTCGGCCAAAGTTCATTGACCCTATGACCTTCGACCTTGGTCATGTGACGTGAAACTCATGCGGACAGTCTAGTGATACTTTATTAACCTTATGTCCAAGCTTCATGAACTAGGTCCATATATTTTCTAAGTTATGATGACATTTCAAAAACTTAACCTTAGGGTAAGATTTTGATGTTGATTCCCCCAACATGGTCTAAGTTCATTGACCCTAAATGACCTTTGACCTTGGTCATATGACATGAAACTCAAACAGAATGTTTAGTAATACTTATTTAATCTAATGCCTAAGTTTCATGAACTAGGTTCATATACTTTTTAAGTTATGCTGTCATTTCAAAAACTTAACCTTCGGTTAAGATTTGGTGTTGGCGCCGCCGCCGCCGCCGCACAGTGGGCCAGAATGAACCCAAAGTGCGCCAAAACCCATTATTCACACATTTGTATGATTAAATTTAGTAGACAGGGGTAATTTCACCCGTAGAATTCAATAAAAGTATTTTCAAATATTGATGACGTCGTTAAAATACTGTTTTCTGATTGGCTGTTAACATTTGAGCAGAAATTACATGTTTCTAATTCTACAATATGATTCAAATTTTCAGAAACTAGTTTTAGATAAATTTCAGCAATAATTAAGCATATTAGCAAACAGCAAACACACAAACAGGCAACCAAACCAGAAAAGTCTGTGCTCGGGGTACAAATAATTCATTTGGTGACTTGAGTATCGCTTAAAGAGGGCGTCCTACCATGAATCCGGAATTGTAAAATTCAAAGTGAAATTGTACAAAAAAAATGAAAAGGAGTATTTTTATTCCCTGTGTACAATGATTAACCACACCTACATGAATTAAAATGGATTGATACCAGAAGAGGACAGTGAAATCTTTAAAATAATGATTCCAGTGATTAGAGGCCGGGTCCTCTGCATGTTAATCAGTACAAGGCCCTACAACGCCTACCAAGAACGGCGTATACAAAGTTATTCCGAATCAGAGTCTCTCTCTACTATCTCAACAACTATTATGTCTTTGGTGAGAGGATCTTTTAGCATACTTTGAACATCAGGGGGAAGAGGCTGTGATTGTTCTTAAAAACTTGCTACTCACAATGTCACCTGTTACCATTTCTGTGGAATACATATAAAGTCAATGAGAATCATAAACTAAACAATCATTGAAATGATAATAGACACTTCCTTCTTGATCGATTCCAACAATTATAGCAAATTTAGAATGAGCCAAGAGATAAACGAATTCATACGTGTATGTGAAGTTACAAACCCTTTTGGGGGATAAATACTAATAATGATAATGCAATTTATACATGTAATAGAGCCCACGGATATCCCTCTCTGTCCTATACACATTTTCATATTTTGTCAGAAAACTGCGAGAGACCTATCACATCCCTAGTCATGTGTGTTATAGCGATATACAGTAGCCTCTACTTGGTTTATGAACAACAAACCAAATATATAATCTTACCCGGGAATCTTACCTTAAGAATTAATCTTCTCAGTATGACAGCATATCAGATATGGAACACGGGATGGAACAGTTTGGCATCAAAATGAAGTTGCGTTACATGTATTATTATATAGTTAGTGGAATTGGAAATGAAAGCTTGCCTTTACGTATGTTTAACGAAAATATTTTAAAGGCAGACACCAGTCATAAGAGCCACACACTTGAGCCAGACCCCCCCCCCCTCTCTCTCTCTCTCTCTCCCAGAACGCGACGGGGAGTTTGATGTTTAATGTCACCCGCAACGTTCGGCATGCACGCGCATAATGGGACAGTAACTTGGACCGATTTTTGTGATAAATACGGCGAACATGTGGTTGAAAAATTGGTTATATCTCCAGAAAATGCACGTATATGCAGCTAAATTTGGTATCAGTGTAAAGCATGAACTATACCAAAGACCGCAATGGTATTTACAGCGCAGCAATCGGCAGCAATTTGTAAAAGAAATGCTCATGAAAAAAAAAAATGCTAAAACACCCCCATTGTCAAATGGTTTCGTCCAAAATTGCCTCTGAAGGGATTTTCATTTTATCTTGAAAATCTTTGATCACTTGAAACAATTATTCATAAAAAAGCACAGTGAATTAGAAATAAATTAAGCAATCCGTTTTGTTAAAACAGTGAAATATCTAAAACGTGTCATTTACACATGCGGTAGCCGTAAAGAGTCATTTTCCGGTAACATTGAATAAAAATGGGCAACTAATATTCAATTTAATGGAGAAATATTGTACGGAGGCATTCTACAGGTTCTTATCTTTGCTTAGAACATGAAAAAAAAACAAAATTTGTTTCATGACCAAAAACCAGTTTTGGCGCACTTTTGCTCTCTCCTGGCCCACTGTGCGCCGTCGGAAAAGCAGCGCCTTTAGTCTCACACTGCTATGCAGGTGAGACAAAAAACTGGCTCGATAGCTGCGGATGGCTTTTTTTGCCCCGCCCTATCCCCAAAAGGGGGTCTTTATCACCTTTTTTTTTTGTCCAAACAATTAACCACCCCCGCACAGATATATATATATATATATATATATATATATATATATATATATATATATATATATATATATATATATATTGTTCAGGTTTATAAGTGGTGAACATTTAATCAAGACTAGATTTTTTACTAGACATTTAGAACTTTGACAAAACAGTTCCAAAATGCCTCAACACGCCCCTATCGATATTCAATCTGATAACTTCTATGATAACTATTCTGCTCTTATACTGGTTTTCGTTAAAAACGTTAATAGTAGTTCTCTCATTGAATGCATTTATATTTTACTTTCTTGATTTTCAGTAAGTTTTACTTACTGTAAGCATGGTCAGTTTGGGCATTGTACATTTGTATCATGTACATTTATTTATGTTCAAACCGAGTAAAAAATGAATAATAAGATAAATATTTGCAGGTCAAGCAATAACAGAAAATAATAATAAGAAGAATAATAATAATAGGTTTCATAAGACTTTATGTATATAACTTGGCATTTTTTACAACTCCAAGGCACAAGGGGAGAAAGAAGGAGAAGAGGAAGAAGAGAAAGAAGAAAAGGAGGAGGACATGGAGTAAGAAGAAGAAAAAAAAAGAGGAAGCAGCAAGACGAGATAATGACTAATAAGTACGAGAGCTAAAACTATGAAATGACGCTAAATGCATCATTGCAATAAACCTACTTAAATTTTCTTCGCATTGTGTCCCACCGTATCCTTGGACACACGAGCAGCTATATCCAACTAGTTCCTCCGTACACGTTCCTCCGTTAAGGCACGGGTTTGAGTTACAAGCTTTCAAAAAAGAACATGAAGAAAGGAACGTATTAAAAACAGCATTAAGGGGCACGAAATTGTATGCCAACGGTGTGTAGTCTCACACTGACTAAACCTTTGATATAATACAGAGTATACAATTAGCGTATAATTTCGTTATCAGAGACCAACTAATAATAATTATTAACCAACATCTTTCAGCAACCACCCCAATTCCAACAAATAGTCTTGAGTTAAGGCTGTTTGAAAATAGCCAAAATAGTAATTTGAATCGCAAAAAAAGAACGCAAAATGTCAGGTTATTTGAAAGAGTAATTGTCCTTAATTCTGTCAAAGTTTACCCGTTGAGTTGACTAGAACACAACATCGTTCATTAAATATGAATTTAATGTAAAATAAGTGCCCCCCATATTCCAAAAAAACTGGCTCGATAGCTGCGGATGGCTTTTTTTGGCCCGCCCCAGCCCAGAAAGGGGGTCTTTATCATATTTTTTGGTCCAAACAATTAACCACCCTCGCGCATATATATATATAAGGAAAAACTAAAAATCAAAATATTAAAAACAGTAAAACGGAAAAATTAACCGTTTGTCTGTTTTAAATCTTAAAAATACATTCCATTTTCACTCAAATTTTTTTTTTCCGTTCCGAAATCAGAAAAAAAACGAATTATCTGACAATGTTTGATTTGCAGTCCGGTGTTGGCATTAGTGTTGGTGTTAGTGTTGCAATTTAGTTTGCTTCCCCTGGCTCCAAAATCTATTCTGAGTTTGTAAAACTGATCCAGATCTCATTATTGACATATCAGAAAATAGCGAGTGGCCTTTTTAGTTTTATACTCGTGTAAAAATCTACCTCACACCAACACCAATAGATCAACAATGAACTTGAATTCCCCCAGTACATTAATTTAATTTACTTTACTGACCCTGTACCAAAACTTTAGTCTAACTCTGTTCCCCACTGCATAAAAGTTACTGTTATGGTTACTTTGTCATCCAATGGTAACTTTTAGAGGATTTTTGATTTGGCTGTTGACCATAATTACTAGTGTAGTTATCATCTGATGGTAGAGCCACAATAATAATAACTTTCATGCAACGGGGCCCTGTACCTGCTTTATTTGTTTGTTTTATTGGCACCCTTAAAGGTGTTGTAACTGCAATTTTACACCGATCGGGCCAAAAGGAGCACAAAAAATCGCCCTTAAAAGGATGCCATTTAATAATGATATTAATAATATCAAATTTACAGGATATTATTACCCAGGTCATTGGATTCATTTCAATCCCGCACGAAAAGTGCACAATTTCCACTCCCTGGGGAGCATTCCTTGCTCTCATCGCAGCCTCATTATGGCGCTGGCAAATTCAAACATAAATATCTTTCGCATCCTACCGGGTACCCATTTAGCACCTGGGTCGAGAGTGGCAAATTGTTGATTAACGCCTTGCAAACGGACGATAGACCGCGGTGGGATTCGAACACACGACCCTCTGTTTACAAGGCTAGGGTCAGAACGACTACACCACGGCTCTTCCATCATATTTGTCTGATGATGTTACAGAGACTGAGTTGTTCTATTTTTTAAAGGGTAGGTTTAGATGGATTAGCATTGCGTTTCGATAAGTTCAAATTCTCCTTACCGCAATACTCAGTGGTGTAGTGAGAACAAGAAACCCTGACGGAGTCAGACATGTTGTATTTTTAGGAATACGAGTGAACGAAGCGAACAACACAAATATTGACTTTTTGTAAAGCATCTCATTTTGTGAGAGATTTCAGCCTCACTTAATATTTGGGAAAGGATACTACATTTTAACTTTTTCAATTTCATTTGTTTCCTTTCTTTTGTCTTTTCATTTCTTAGTAGTGATTTTTTTCCTATTATCTATTTATGTACTTATTCATTGTTTTGTGGGGGGAGGTATATATAGCTCCAAAACCCATCCATCTTTACGGCAGAGACTTGCATTGTTATCATCACTTGCGGTAATGTACTTTCTTTGTATCATTAGCTTCATCATTATAACTCGCTATCAATTATGATTCAAAATCAATTTATATTGATTCATTCAATGTACATGTATATTTTCAACGAAAAAAGTAATAGCTCCCCAAGGGGAAACAAAGAAGGATAAGTAAAAGAGGAAGAAAAAGAAGCAAAATAACAATAATATTAAGAAGAAGAAGAAGAAGAAAAAACAGCAAAAGAAGATGATGACTTAGGGCGAGAGCTAAAACTACGAATGACGCAAATGCACCACTGCAATAAACCTACCGATATTTTCTTCGCAATGTGTCCCACCGTATCCTCGGACACAAGAGCAGCTATATCCAAATAGTTCCTCCATACACGTTCCTTCGTTAAGGCACGGGTTTGAGTAACAAGCTATTAAACAAGAACATGACGAAAGTAACATAAACCAGCATTAAGGGGCCCGAAATTATATACAAACGCTGTGTGTAGTCTCAAAGTATTGACATAAACCTTTTGATATAATACAGAAAATACAATTAGCGTATAATTTCGTTATCAGAGACCAACTAATAATAATATTAACCAACATCTGTCAGCAACCACCCCATTTCCAACAAATAGTCTTGAGTTAAGGCTATTTGAAAATAGCCAAAGTAGTAATTTGAATTGCAAAAGGTGAACAGAAAATGGCAGGTTAATTGAAAAAGTAATTGTCCTTCATTCTGTCAAAATTTACCGTAGAGTTGACTAAAACACTAGATACCAGAGTTTCTTTGACACAATGTATCTTTTTTTTGCAGATTGCTTGGAAGTTTCATGAGTCTCGTTTATCCGAAGGTTCCTTAGTCCGAAAACGAAATAAGGTTCGTTAATCCAAAAGTTCGTGAGTCCAAAAATGAAAGGTTCGTTTTTCTGAAAATTAAGTTCATTCATTTTTAGCAACAAAACGGTGTTGCAATTTTTCATTTCATTTCGTTTATTTCCATTATCAACAATTACAGTTTGTTTTGTACATCTTGACATATAAAAAAAAAACATATTTCAAGTATCCCTGTACAAAAATTATATTCAAGATTATTACATATCAGGCTGGAAATGGAGGAGGCTGCTAAAAAGCGGAGCTTGTAGAGTGCGCCTCCCAATATTCTTATAGTTACATAGCATATAAAAATCAAAATAACAACTTGAGCATAAACCAGTTAAATTAACAAATTAAAGAACAACAAGACATTTTTCAGCAACAGTTTCAACAGAGGTTGATACATGTGTATGTTGTGGTAAAAATAATTTATTGCATTAAAAATTGGCGCTTGGATCAAAAATCTTATTTTCTCTGAGCAATTGCTGCCTGATAGTGCGATTCGATTAATAATGTTGAGGACTGTGTGTTGGTCCCACAAAAATAACCTCCAGATAAGGGGATTTAGTTAGGGGTGGGGTGCCATTTTTAAAGCTTCTGCTGGTTATGATAAAAAAAAATTCCCCTTAGGAAAAAATGGCTATTTTCAAAAAGGGAAAATGCCCTTTTTTCTAAATGAAATGTGCTATTTTTCGAAAATGAATACTCTTTTTGAGGTACAACATAATATATTTCAGGTTAGAAAATCCCTTTTCTTTTTGTTCACGCTCGCCTCAGTTTTTTTTGTAGCAATGTACTCACTTTTTATTCTTTTATTGTTATAAAAATGTTTAAAATGTCCAGTTTTCAAGTTGGAATATTATTTATTCTAGGTTAGCGCTTTGTGCTCTTTTTCATGATTATGAGAACTTCGCAGAATTTTTAATTTTTATTGTGTCCAAAAGTTTGATCGTGCGATTAGCGCTCGCGACATCTCGCACGGGATGCCATTTAAACAGTATGGCCTATTAGCCTCATTATTGACCGAAAAGCGGGTTTAAGAACTTCAGATTTGAAAGTTTAACCGTGTAAAGGATAGATATCAGAAGTCACTTCAAAAAAAGGTTTTGCTCAACTAAATTATTGCAAAACACACAACGACATAAATGACAATCTTATGGCGAAAATATCACAAAAAGGCCCATTTAGACATAAAAGTGCCTCCAGTTGGCCCCTCAAATTCCCTGCCTTCCCATCCTCATACAAATTGAAAATGAAACGGTGTTTCTACCCCCCCCCCCCCGCTTGATGTTCTGGTTTCCTGTTTAGTCACAGAATATTTCACTTTTCGGATTAACGAACCGTCAAAATAACGAACCTTATTTCATTTTCTGATTAACGGAATACCGTCCCCTATTTTGTTAATAACGAAGACCAAGAAGTTTGTGTGAAAGCAGAACAATCGAAAGAAATCAATGAAAGTTGAACAAAAAATGAACAAATAATACAATTATCAGTATGTGAGTGTTGAGATTGCTAATGATGTAGACATTCTCCCATTGGCAATGCGACCAACATTTGTGGTGTCACACCTATTAAACTCCTCAATTACTTTTAAATTGTCCTTGTACGAGGTCTATCCATTATAGACGACATAGTCTTTTTCCATTGGTCCAGGAGGAAATTTATTTTAGGCTTCATAAAAAGCCATAGACGAAGAGTTTGTATTATCATTAGAATGGACAAAAAAATATGTTTGGGGGTTACATTTTCATGTGTACATAGGGGAAATTTGTAATTATGCGACTTCACAAATCGTTGTGTGATTGCGAATAGGAGGATCTCCATAAAGAATTAGTAATTTAGAAATTAAAATATTCATGACGTTCTGTATTGCTTGTCCAATTGTTCCCGAACTTTTGTTGATCATATTTGTTTGATTTTTTTTCTTCGTACAAGCTGACCTATTCCAAGGGTTTCATACTCAGTCAAAGTAGCAGGCCTACCTGGATGTGCGCAGTATAGGTTGACTTTATCTCTCATCGCCGGTACTGTTCTGACTTCATCTTCAGGCTGATCACGAGTTAGATACTTGGGAACAAGCTGCACCAAGGTCCCGGTGTGTGCGGAAATGCTTTGAGGGCAGGCGATGTCTGGTATTTTTTTACATATTTGGCCACCGAATACACCTGCTTAATGGTAATCATGAGGGAAAAACGAAGGATAAATAAGAAGTTGACTGACACTGGCGTAGCTTCTTCGTTTTCTTCTTCTTGATATTCTTCTTCTGTATGCTTTCTCCTTGATTTTGGAGATTACAGCCTATAAAGTGCTGTAAAATATAATGCGATATTTGACATATGATAAAAAAAAATACTTAGTGCATTTAATGGACTTAGACCGCGGGAGAGAGTTGCATTTTGTGCAAAAATAAAAAAAGTAAGAAAGTCTTTCTCTTTTATCATTTTTTAAAAGTAATAACAACATTACTTGTACAAATAAAATGGTCCCCGCTACCCTCGACTGCTATATAATGGCCTAAAATAGAATACTTAAATAAAGGGGGGGGGGTCAGAAAATGTAGAGCATGGTCAGTTTCTTTTAAATTGCCTTATTCTACGACACAGCTTGAAAACTAGCATTTTCGCGCAAACTAAATTCTGCAATCTTCACAAAATAAAAATAATAGTAATAATAATAATAGCTGGAATTTATAAAGCGCATTTTGACTGAGGATACAAAGCGCTGCTATTATTACCCCGGCTTTAGCTCGAGCTACCATCACCGGCGCTCAGTGCATTCAAGGAAATAATCTTACCAGGTACCCATTCACCTCACCTGGGTCGAGTGCAGCACAGTGTGGAAAAATTTCTTGCTGAAGAAAAAAACGCATTGGTTTGGATTCGAACTCACGACCCTCTGTTTGAAAGGCGAGAGTCAGAACCACAAGACCACGACGCGCATACGTGGGCAATCCTCGCTGAAGCATAATATTTTGCCACTAATCGTACTGACACCTGATAGAAGAGACCGAAGCTCAATAATTTTATGTAATACAAAGTATCCCCATATTTTTTTTCGAATTGTGGAATATTGTCAAAGTTTACATTTTTAAACTATACGCACTCTACCTAAAACTGTTCATAAGGAAATAAAAAATAGAATTAGCCCCACCCGGATTTTTAAGGGGATGAAAGGCGGCATTTTCGGACAGTGTTGGATGCCTGGTTCCACCTCTGAGCATCCAAGATTAATACCGCATCACTGTAAAATTCGTTCCGACTAGTCTGAATGAGAAACCATAACGATTTCTATTTTGGTGTCGAGTAAGTTTGAAAGGTTTGAACTTTATGTCTTACCGTAAAACTCGTGGTTCAGTATGACGAACACAGAGAAGGCCGTCACCCCTAAATAATGCTTAAAGGAGAATGAAACCCTTGAAACCAGCTGAATCCATATCAAAGAGAAAAATCAAAGAAACATTTTGTTGAAAGTTTTAGGAAGATTGAATGAATAATAAGAAAGTTATGAGCATTTGAATATTGAGATAACTAATGCCATGTAGATCCTCCCATTGGCAATGCGACCAAGATCTGTGATGTCACACACGTACAACTCCCTCATTACTTTAGTACTTATTTCACTTATATTCTCACTTTTATAGAGTCTATCACAAGGTGAGGTGTTCTCTTTATGAGAGGACAAGTACTGAGGTTTCACAACATTATATCATTGATGCATCGTTTGTCATATGATTAGAATGAGCAAAAAGAGATGTTTTGGGGTATATTTTCAGTGTCCAAAAGGGGAGAGTTGTTCATATGTGACATCATAGATCTTGGTCGCATTGCCAATAGGAGGATCTCCATAGCATTAGTGATCTCGACATTCAAATGCTCATAACTCTTCTATTGCTAGTCCTATTTTACTCAAACTTTTGTTGATCTTATTCTTTGATTTTTTCTGCTTTCACAAAAGCTAACTTGCTCCAAGAGTTTCATTCTCCTTTAAAGAGGAAGAAAGAGAAACGAAAATTTAACAAACGGTGAAATATTACACATGTACAGTTTACATGTTAAATAAATGTGAGCAATCGTACGTGTACAACAACTTTGTCAACTTTTGTTTTTCGTATGTTGTGAATGTTGCTATCATTAGTATTGATAATTTATAATAATAAAAATGGTGATGATGATAATGATAAATATTAATGATGAAATGAAAGATAATGGTCTTGTTTCGTCTAACAACTATTAGCAAGTAAAATGCATGTATGAGTATCGCTTAAATTTTCCAAAAATATTGCTCAATAATAAAAATGTTATCGCAAGAAAGACAGTAGAATAATTAATCCCTCAATTGTAACAATAACATAATAAAGAGTGTAATACAATGTAACTCAAATAGTTTAAAAAAAAGGAGAAACGTGCATATATCTGAGTACATACATAATTATGGGTGTGAACTAGTCTAGATATGAAAATTAGTTTCCTTGCCAGCATCCAGCGCAAAGGTGCGTTTAAAAAACACACCCTGGTTCACATGAATGACAACGCTTTATGATGTTCTTGAAAATTAAGTCTCCAAATTAACTTAAATGCTTTAAGATGAATAGGACTAAATACATTATAATGGCGAGAAAAGATGTCATACAAACCATTTTTATATACAAGTGAAATCTCCGCTAACATTTGGATAGTTATGTTTGGATATTCAAGCACGACCCCACTCTACCGAATGATCAGTTGAGCCAAAGACGAGATGTTAATACATCGCGTTATTTTCTGGCGTTCTTCTTTTATTGGTTATGAATTGCAAATAACCATAGTCAGCCTAATTAGAACGATTTGATTAGAACAGGTCTTTGGCTTTCCGCATGAGGGAAAGCCGACGGCGCGCACTCGTCCGCGATCGTACGCCAAGATTTTACCAATCGTCATAATTACATTTCCACTTTGTTTGCGTTGAAAAGAAAATGACCAATAGTAGCGAATTACAATGCAAAATACAATTCACAATAATAAAGGCAACTTGACACTTTTTGAAAATGAGTTTAGTAAAGGTGTTAAAGCATGTTTTCAGCTTTAAATCACCCATTGCGTCTATCTCTAATGCTATGGTATGGAGTATGTGAAATACACTGCATGTGTAGATTAGGTCATTATGAGGATAACCATTCATTTCTTTCTTTTATTTTTTTTCAGCATTATTGAATCAGTATCGAAACAAATATTGTGCAGAGCCAATTTGATTCATTAGCATAATTCTTTGGGAAAAAATAATTCAAATCTTTTATCGGATTTGAGATATTGTTTAGCTGTTATTTGGACGATTATATCGTGGAATGGGACGCCTGATCAGTCCCACATGCACTCAGAGTCTTACACACTTGTAAACTATATCATAAAGCTCTATTTACATGAACCTTAAAGGAGAATGAAACCAGCTGAATCCATATCAAAGAGAAAAAATCAAAGAAACATTTTGTTGAAAGTTTTAGGAAGATTGAATGAATAATAAGAAAGTTATGAGCATTTGAATATTGAGATCACTAATGCCATGTAGATCCTCCCATTGGCAATGCGACCAAGATCTGTGATGTCACACACATACAACTCCCTCATTACTTTAGTACTTATTTCACTTATATTCTCACTTTTATAGAGTCTATCACAAGGTGAGGTGTTCTCTTTATGAGAGGACAAGTACAGAGGTTTCACAACATTATATCATTGATGAATCGTTTGTCATATGATTAGAATGAGCAAAAAGAGATGTTTTGGGGTATATTTTCAGTGTCCAAAAGGGGAGAGTTGTTCATCTGCGACATCATAGATCTTGGTCGCATTGCCAATGGGAGGATCTCCATAGCATTAGTGATCTCGACATCCAAATGCTCATAACTCTTCTATTGCTAGTCCTACTTTACTCAAACTTTTGTTGATCTTATTCTTTGATTTTTCTGCTTTCACAAAAGCTCACTAACTTGCTCCAAGAGTTTCATTCTCCTTTAAAGTTTATACGGTTTGTTTTGGCCTAATTGATTACACTGATCAACTTTCTTTTCATGTTCTATTATATCATACTTATTTTCATTGCGTACGTGAAGTATGATGATTTGAATACATTTTCGTGCATGTGGTAGGGTTCAGTTGGTAGATGTGAACAATGATTATCAACCGATACCGAACCTATTGCATTGTAGAAATCACAACGCAATATAATAAATAAACTAATCTGCAATTTGTACTAGGCCTGAAGGTCAATCTTTAATCAACAGCCAATTACAATATTAAAATTTTGCATTAAGTCTTCATAATTACCCATCTGATCAACAGTCTATCCTCATAATAACATTTTCCATTAAGTCTTTATAATCACCCATCTACATTCAACAGTCTATCCTCATAATAACATTTTGCATTAATTCTTCATAAAAACCCATCTACAATCAACAGTCTGTCCTCATAATGACATTTTGCATTAAGTTTTCATAATCACCAAAGTTACTACAAGGGGAAGATCGGACAGTACATAGACCGCGTAATGAAACGCTATGCAGCGTTGAGTAAAGTAACGACCGTTTTTTACCTTCAAGTTTGCGTATCGCGAGATGGTTGTGTACAAAACATATGAGAGAAATTGTGAAGGAATAGACGATTTTTGCATTTCATTTTTTTTCTTCAATTTTTCCCCCTTAAATTTTAGATGAATATATATTAGAGGTTTATTGGTAATAAAACGTGGAATTATTCCCATGCGCCACCAGTGAGCCCTCTCCTAACTCCCCTCTCTCATTTTCCCCATATGTTTCATACACAGTCGCGTGCCGATATGCGAAGGTTTACTTACTCAACGCTGTTTGGCGCCCTTCCCCATAAGCATTTATCGAGCGTTTAAAAAAAATCGTCGAAGTGTCCGATCTTCCCCTTGTAGTATCTTTGTAAGCACCCATCTCCAATCAACAGTCTATCCTCATGACATTTGACATTTAGTCTCCGTAATCATCAGGACAAAACCCCATGATTGCATGGAATAATTTTCTAATCATCCTTAATTACATTTCATCATACTCATGATTTTATTCCATTGCCGAACTTGAACTCTGATAATATGAATACATTTTTTTTGTGTGTGTTCTTTTTGTTGCCGCAACCAATGATTACCTTAAAGGTAGTGAATTCCTCAGTTCCATTAAGTAAACAGTTGTGAAGGATGTTGGAATGGCAATGAACAAAGAAATGTCCAGGTTCGCGCATCAGTTCGAGCTACTAGAAAAGTCGAACAATGATTTCACTGAGCCCTGACCGTTATGATGGGAATGGAATGGTAATAGAGATGGACCTTCGAACTAAGCATAGTCGGCGGAAACGGGGGGGGGGGGGGGGACTCTCTACATCACAAAAGACAAAAAACTTAAAACAAATAAATCAAATGATTAATGTATAAATATAAATACATTAATTAATCAATAAAAATACATTAATTAATCACTTAAAATAGATTGAAATGAGTGAACTTCCACACATATAAATAATTAAAAACGAATGATACCGGCCTCTACTCTCTATATCACAAAAGAAAAAAAAACTGAAAACAAATAATTTATATGATTAATTGATCAATTAAAATAGATTGAAATAAATGATACCCCTGACTCTCTATATCACAAAAGAAAAAAAACTGAAAACAAATAAATTAAATGATGAATAAAATACATTAATTAATCAATAGAAATAGATTGATAAATACGTTGATAACTATAATATATAAGTAAATTGACAAATAAATTTCTGAAGAAGTAAATACATACACATTTGTATTATTCTCTCTCCTTGTTTATTTGGAAAATAAATTGGAGGCCCTCCCCCCCCCCCCCCTCCAGCGCCGCCCATGATAATTCTCACCGGCCGGGGACGCCGCCAATGGAACTAAGGAGAATAAAAGTGATACCTCATTCACATTTACTCTACGGCAGCTGTGCAGCAAGTTGAAAACAGCCGTTTTATACAGTTTTTCTTTCAAACCACCTTTATCTAACTCGTGCAAAAAAAAAAACGACTGTTTTAGACTCGCCGTAAACCCAATGGGTTTAGTGATAGTAAAATAAACATGAGCATGATATTGATACCTGATGCTTACTGTTCTGTACTTGATAATCCGAGTAGATACTGGTTAACTGCTTAATTCCATTCTGTAATGAGTTTCAGTCATTTTTTTTTTAATTCATGTTTTATTGATCCTTTTCATCAAAACAAAACTTTCATGATGTAATGGATCACATATAAAGGTTTAGATGACGTTGGCATATAAAATAACATGTCTAACATACAAAATAGTATAAGATAAGAAAACATATATGTTTGTTTACAAAATAAAAAATCACGCACTTGGCCTATAAAAAAATTAACATAACAAAAACAGCCTTCTGCTTTATCGCCTCTTTAAAGTTCAAATTCAAATTCAAATTCAAATTCAAATTTATTTATTTCACTTCCATCAATTGTACATGCATGAATTGTATACCATATATAAACATAAATATTTGTATACGTTGCAAAAAAAGAAAATAATGGTACATATGTTGTGAAAAAAATAAAAAACACTTAGACAATTTGGGCAACACATTGTAGGTTTTAAATAAGTATACTATTTTTCAATAGAAATTAAATTAAGATGGAAATGGAGGGACCCACTAAAAAGCAATGCTTCTACAATGTGGGCCCCTCAAAAAATAGATAACACAACAAATAACAAAATAGCAAAGTATAAATACAGATAATCAAATGAGAAAAAAATAAATAACTGAGAGGGAAATACTCACAAAATAAATACAAAGTTATCAAAAATATACAGTTAGATAAAGGTCAAAACAACCCGTCCTAAAGATATCCACCCTTCATAAGTCTTTAATTTTCAATATTTAAAAAAAAAAAAATAATGGGTCAGTATGAGACAAATATGCCGTGTGACATATAATACGTAGAGATTTATTTTGTAATAGGAGTAATTTGTCTAAGAGTGTTTGTTGTGTATTACCCCACGCTAAAATTCCATAATTTAAATAAGGCAATATAAGGGATGAATATAATGTCAGCAGAGACGATAATGGTAAACAAAATTTAAGCTTGTTAATTATACCAATGTTGCGTGAAATAGTTTTACATATGTTATCTATGTGAAATTTCCATGAGAGCTTATTATCGACTATTATTCCAAGAAACTTAATATGGGATACATTTTCCAAGGGAGTTCCATAAAAAATAATATCAACAGGAAGTGTATTTATAGAGTTGCTAATCAACATATATTTTGTTTTTTGAAGATTTAGTGACAATTTATTTGCTCTTATCCATTCGGTGACATTTTCTAGTTCATAGTTGATGATATTAGCAAGGTGAAGAGGATTTTTATGTGAAAAAAATAAGTTGGAGTCGTCCGCAAAGTATTCAGAATGATAGCCCACTTGCCATCATGTTTTCCTAATTTGCATTTCCTTTGTGCTATGGTATGTTCAACAGTTTCAACTGATAAAAGAAAGTTACAAAAATGGGGAGAGTAGGTTTTGTTTCGTCACATCGACATCTAAAAATATATTGTTTACCTGACAGGAGCAGAAAGTTCAATATAACTATATTTCTGGGAATTTGGGGCTTACAGATACCAAAAAGAACATATCTTTCTGAGAGGAAATCAGGAAGATCTAGTGAAGCAAAAAGTATACCAACATTATTCCAAATTGGTTAACGACGTGGCAAGAATAAAAAAGATGCACTAGAGTTTCTGGTGATACTTTGACAAAATGTACAAAGTGTATCAGTTACCTTGTTAATACGGAATAACCAAACCTTGGTAGGAATCAAATTATTAAGAATCTTGAATTGAGAAGCACGAAGTCTCGTATCTATAGTAGTACGTAGAGGTAGTTTAAAGAGTTATCTTTAATACTTCTTCTTGTTGAAACCCATAAGTGTCTTTTAAACGTGTAAACATATTCGAAATTGATGGGTTATTTTCCTTTAAAAAAAATTGTAAAAATATACATTGGTACACCTGTTACTTCTCGAGTGATGCCAGCAATAGTTAAAGTTGGAATCAATGAAATGTTGTCGACAATGGGATGAAAGTTTTGAGATAGAAAAAATACTTTCCATTTTGATGGCATAAACTTGTAACAGTCGAAAAGCAAACAGTATTAAAAAATGTTAAGCCTTTATTTTTGGCATCTTTCCATCTTAATGGTCTGCCATACTTATCCAACATATGTGACACTTTAACAAAACCTTTGGTTTTTTTTTCTCTGGCTTATAAAAAGAATTTCCACTTTGTAATATGCATCTTTATTATTCCATATTATTTGGTCACATATTTTTATGTGATGTTAAATAACAATGTTGCTTTGGGAGAAAAATTGCATATTTTTAAGGTTAACTCGTATTAGAAGATGATATAAATATATGTCTCTTTAGAAATGAATTGTTTGATTATGTTGTATAATATCACAGGAGGGATACAACGAATGTTTGAGGTATTGATTGAACATCGCATGCATTAGAGTGACTTGCGATGGGGAGTGGCTCATGATTGCACATCTTTTTCATCCTTGCATTGATTGCAGATCCCAAGAAGAGCCGCGGCATTATAGTCGAGATGACCTCATATCGCGCAAGACAGAAACTTCTAGGAAATCGAAGAAAGTTGAAAGGAAGTGGGATTACAATTCATGAAGATCTGACGGCTTGCAATCATGAACTTCTACTGGCAGCGAAGAAACATGAAAAGGTCCAGTCTACATGGACCATGGATGGTCGTGTGTTCATAGTGAAGCATCCAGCTCCAAGTAATAGGAATCCAATGAAGCAATTGATTAAATGCAAAGATGAACTTGGCAAACTGTAAACTGTTTAACTGAATATATATAAATTGAACTTGAAATCTCCTTGAGCCTGTGGTGTGTTTCATGCTACTTTAATATTTGTATTAAGTCTTCATTTATTCTGTTTTTTTTTTTTTTTTTTTTTTTTTAATAAAGAGTGAGTGTGGTGTGTATGGCTGTGTGTGTGTACTGTTCTTCCTTTTCCATTACTTCATTGTGTTCTAATTGTTTATCTGGGATTTTTCCATTCAATCATTATAATGATGACTGTGAATTTCTTTGGTCAATGTATACTTTTTCAATCTTGACAAAGGTATAGACATTGATAAACTGTTGAAATTAAAAATTAATCCATTTGATATGAACTTACCATTTCAAAACTTTGATGTTGAAAATATCTTATCTGATGAAGATTGTAATGCTTTATATGAAAACAATTGTAAATATACCTTCTTTGATGTTTTCAACAGTCAATATTAGTATACAAAAACAGATATTTCCATGTTACATTTGAATGCCAGAAGCTTGCCTAAGAATTTTAATGAGATTCAAATACTTTTGTCATCTATTGACCATGAGTTTAGTTTTATAGCAATATCTGAGACATGGTTCAAACCTTCTACTCATTTTGATATGTTCAATATAGATGGTTATTCATTAGTGCTAGTGTGCAGACCAACACATACAGGTGGAGGTGTAGCTTTATATGTTAAATGTAATATAGAATATACAGTTCTTGCTTATCTTTCTTCATCCACTGAGTATGCTGATACCTTGTTTATTGAAACTGTTCAAAATAATAAATCAGTTGTTATTGGATGTATTTATCGTCGTCCTGTGACACTAATATCACACCCTTTACTGAGAAAATAAAAACAATGTTTTATACATTTGAATGTGAGAAGAAGGACATATATGTATTGGGTGATTATAATATAAATCTGATCAATCATGGTATTCACAACAAAACAAACTTTTTCCTAGATACTATCTTTTCATATAATATGTATCCATTAATAACAAAACCAACAAGGGTCACACATAGCACACTTTTCTTAATCGACAATATTTATACTAATACTGTGAATGAGGAAAGAAAGCAGCAAATTGGTATTCTTTACAGTGACTGCTCCGATCATTTCCCTATATTTTGCATTTCGCATCATAAATCTGTATATACTCATCATGTTAATAACTTTAAAAAGAATAGATTGTTTAATGATGCAAATATAAATATGTTTAAAGAATAACTAGTTTCAGTGAATTGGTTGGATGGATACAAATGTGAAGATGCAAATGACTGTTATAATGTATTTTTTGAAAAGTTTTATAAAGTCTATGATAAATGTTTTCCCATGAGGTTTAACCATGTAGTTAAGAAACAGAGAAATAAAAAGCCTTGGGTCACAAAAGGAATATTGCAATCAGTTAAACGTAAACATAGGTTATTTCAAACATACTTAAAGAGACCAATTAATCAACATAAGAAAAAATATTTATTGTATAAAAACAACCTAACCAATATAATCAGATTTTCTAGAAGAAAACACTACAGAGATTTGTTTGACAATGTCAAGGGGGATTTGAAAAAAACTTGGAGACAAATAAATTCAATATTGGGTAACAAAAAACAAAAAAATATACCTAAAACAATGTATCATGGAAACAAGAAATTGGATTCTCAGATTGATATTGCTCAATATTTTAATTCATTTTTCGTCAATGTAGGTAAAAAAAATATCAAATTCAATTATATCAACCCATTCATTTAATGATTTTTTTACCAAATAAACAATTCAACTCCTTTTTTGTCAAACCAATCTCTGTAAACGAAATTATAGAAATAACATCATCTCTAAAAATTAATAAAGCATGTGGACCGGATGGTATATCTCCAAAAATCGTGAAACAATGTATTCATCATTTGTTCATCCTGTGTGTGATGTGTTTAATAAATCATTTATTAGAGGAACCGTGCCAGACAGTATAAAACTTGCAAAGATAATACCAATATATAAAAAAAATAATGTGGATAATGTCGAAAATTATAGGCCTGTGGCTTTATTATCTGTATTCAGTAAAATTCTAGAAAAGCTGATGCACAAAAGATTGTATGACTTTCTAAATAGATTCAAAATTCTTATTAACGACCAATTTGGTTTCCGTAAAGATTTTAGCACAGCACTCAGTATATTAAATTTTACAGATTTTATCTTAGAAGAATTGAATAGAGGTAATTTTTGTTGTGGAGTATTTATGGATTTATCCAAGGCTTTTGACACCATCGATCACCACATTCTTTTGAAAAAATGAATTATTATGGGGTTCGTGGTATTCCACTGCAGTGGTTTGCCAGTTATTTATCTAATCGTAAACAGTATGTGGTGATCGATAGTCCAATAATCCAATCACATGAATATTGATGTCGGTATTCCACAAGATTCAGTCTTAGGGCCGCTTTTGTTTATTTTATATGTAAATGATATTCTTTTCTCATCGAAAATATTTAAGTTCTCCTTGTTTGCAGACGACACTGCTGTTTTATGTTCTCATTCTAATTTACCTAAATTGATTTCTACAGTTAATTCTGAGTTATGTAACTTAAATGACTGGTTCAAATGTAATAAACTACAACTTAATCTTGAAAAGCAAAGTATGTTATCTTCTATTCCAAAAAGAAAAAAATTGTAAGTAATACTTGAATATGTTAAAATTGATGGCATTGCTATTGAAATGAAAGATTGTATTGACTTTTTAGGTGTTTCTATCCAAGAAAACTTGGAATGGAAAAAACACATTGATCATGTTTGTAACAAAGTTCTTGTTATATATTGATAATGATGTCATACATGATGTCACCATGACTCACAATTGTAGCTGCGCAGGCGCAATGCGGAATAAACTTGCTTTGGAATCATATACCAAGAGTATCAGACGTGTGCTTATTTATTTGCCTTAATTACTAATTACTGTAGATTAATTAGGAGTACATAACAACAAATCTGGCGACGAGGATTAACTTTTCTGTTTGTTCTTGACTTTGGGAAAGTTCGAGTACCTGAGGATGGCTACTTCGACGCCAATAGCATCATTGATGAGGGGAGGAAAAGATCAATTTTACTAAGTGTTTGTGGAGCCTCAACCTACAAGTTAATGTCAAGTTTGGCGGCACCAAGGAAACCAGGTGAAGTTGAGTTCAAGGAACTTGTGAAATTAATGACTGATCATCGAGATCCAAAGCCGTCGGTGATCGTCCAACGATTCAAGTTTAACAGCAGGTCGAGGAGACCAGATGAATCGCTGTCAACTTTCATTGCTGAACTGCGACGATTGGCTAATGAATGTAAGTTTGAAACTATTTTAGAGGAGATGTTGAGAGATAGGATTGTGTGCGGAGTGGCAGATGATAGCATACAAAGGAGATTATTGGCTGAACCAACTCTAACATTCGAAAAAGCTAAAGATATTGCATTGGCAATGGAATTAGCTGATAAAAATACAGCCGATCTCAGAGATCAGAACAAAGGCGAGATGGTGAACAAAATCGCTCATGGTGTTCGTCATCGTAAGTCGTCACAACGCCCTGTTTCCAAGAAACATTCCTCAGATGGTCGCTGCGGAAAGGGACAGCATCAAGGAGAGGCTTGTCCAGCAAAAGACGGAGAGTGTTTCCACTGCGGTAAAAAGGGAAATTTTGCCGTGGTATGCAGAGCCAAAGGAGAGAGGAAGGACCAGAGAAAAGTTTTCCATCAGCAAGGCAAACAGACCGCCTCCAATAAATCTCGCACTCTGCAGATCGAAACATACGAGGATGATGAAAACGAAAGCTACGGGTTGTATACACACTCGACGAAAGCTTCCAAACCTCCTCCGATTATGACTCAGCTAACAGTGAAAGGGAAACCTATAAACTTCCAAGTGGACACGGGATCGGCAGTAACGCTCATCAATGAGAAAACGTGGCTCTCTCAGTGGAGTGAGAAAGAGAGGCCTAAGCTGAGCGAACCGAAAACGCGGCTTCGTATATGGCGCGCCATCTGTTTCATAAAGGCGATAAACTCAGTTTATCGCCGAAAAACCTAGTTTATCAATCGAAAAACCTAGTTTTTCAATTGAAAAACTAAGTTTTTCGGCGATAAACTTAGTTTTTCGCCGATAAACTAAGTTTATCACTTGAAAAACTAAGTTTATCAAGAAAAACTAAGTTTATCGCCGAAAAACTTAGTTTTTCAATTGAAAAACTAGGTTTTTTTGATAAACCTAGTTTATCAATTGAAAAACTAAGTTTATCGGCGAAAAACTAAGTTTTTCACCGATAAACTAAGTTTTTCAATGAAAAACTAAGTTTTTCAATGAAAAACTAGGTTTTTCAAGTGAAAAGCAGAGTTTCTTGAAAAACTTAGTTTTTCGACTGATAAACTGAGTTTTTTCTAGATAAACTGAGTTTTTCAAGTGATAAACTTAGTTTATCGGCGAAAAACTAGGTTTTTCGATTGATAAACTAGGTTTTTCGGCGATAAACTGAGTTTATCGCCTTTATGAAACAAATGGCGCGCCATATTCGTACATCCACCGAACACTTAGTTGAAATTATCGGAGAATGTGAAGTCGCCGTATCCAAGGGCAACAAGGAGGAACGCTTGCCTTTGATAGTCGCGAGAGGCAGAGGGCCGAATCTCATGGGACGAGATTGGCTGCACGAAATAAAGCTGGACTGGAGGGAGATAAACTTGGTCAGGGTCAATGACGCAGTAGACAGAGTGTTTTCAGACTACGCGGGGCTGTTCACACGAGAACTTGGAAAGCTGAAAGGTGTAGAAGTAGATCTGGATATTGACCCCAATGCATCACCTAAGTTTTTGAAGGCCCGTCCAGTTCCATTTTCGCTTCGAAGTCGTCTGGATCAAGAGCTGGATCGCCTTCTAGCAGATGACATAATTGAACCAGTTCAATATTCGAACTGGGCAGCTCCAGTGGTCCCAGTCGTCAAGGGAGATGGATCCATTCGTATTTGTGGGGATTATAAAACCACGATTAACACAGCAGCTCGATCGGATACCTATCCGATCCCAAGAGTAGAAGAGCTATTTGCAAGGCTTGCAAATGGAAACAAATTTACGAAACTGGATCTTTCTCATGCCTATCAACAGCTAGTCCTGTCTGAGAAATACAGGGAGTTCGTCACAATCAACACTCATAGAGGGTTATTTCGATATAAGAGACTGCCTTTTGGAGTTTCAACCGCACCCTCTGTGTTTCAGCGGACGATGGAGTCATTGCTGGCCGGTATACCAGGTGTGGCTGTCTACCTAGATGATCTTCTCATCACAGGAGAGTCAACAGATGCCCACATGAAGAACCTGAGAGCAGTCCTGGATGTTCTTCTGAAAGCTGGACTACGACTAAAGAAAGAAAAATGTGTGTTTTTCAAGGACGAGGTTGATTACCTCGGACACACTATCACTGCGAAGGGTCTTCGTCCCACGGGGGACAAGGTGCAAGCCATTACAAATGCGCCTGAACCAAAGAGCGTAAAGGAACTCCGGTCGTTCCTGGGCTTGCTAAATTATTATGGTAAATTTCTACCCGACCTTGCATCGAATCTAGAACCTCTGCATCGGTTGTTGAGGAAAGACGCAAGATGGCAATGGGGTAAAGAGCAAAAACAGGCTTTTGAAAGAGCCAAAAAGTTGCTTAATTCAACTCGGGTGCTAGCCCACTACAATCCGGTAGAGCAACTGATACTAGCTTGCGATGCTAGTCCGTACGGTGTCGGAGCCGTACTCGCACATAGATTTTCGGATGGGACCGAAAAACCCATCGGTTTCGCGTCGCGAACACTGAATGTTGCGGAACGCAGATATTCGCAATTAGATAAGGAAGGGTTAGCGATTGTATTTGGTGTGAAACGGTTTCACCAATATCTGTATGGCCGGAAATTCGAAATAATTACGGATCATAAGCCGCTACTTGGTCTCTTTGGAGAGAGGAAAGCCATTCCACAGATGGCTTCTCCACGCGTCCAACGGTGGGCGATTACACTTGCGGCGTACGAATATGAAATAAAGTATAAAGCGGGAGAGAAAAATTCAAATGCTGATGCACTCAGTAGATTGCCGCTAGAATCAACCATTTCGGAACCTCTGATCCCAGGGGATATCATACTTCTCATGGATACGTTAGATAGGACACCGATAACGCCCTCGCGCGTCCGTTCTCTTACCGACAAAGATCCGATCTTGTCGCGGGTCCGTAACTTCATCTTACAAGGATGGCCTACAGCAGATGAATTACAAGATAAGGCATTCGGTCCGTATTTGAATAGAAAAGATGAATTGAGTGTCCATGAGGGTGTAATATTGTGGGGAGCTCGCGCGGTGCTTCCTCCGAAATGTCGAGAAGCAATGATGGAAGAATTGCATGATGCACATCCAGGGATAGTGCGTATGAAGGCAATGGCGAGAAGTTGCGTATGGTGGCCAAAGATTTGGAGCGTAAAGTTAAATCTTGCGAAAAATGTCAATCACACCAGCAACAACCGTCGAAAGCTCCACCCCATCAGTGGGAATATCCAAGTAAACCGTGGTCGCGAATTCATGTCGATTACGCAGGTCCAGTAGAAGGGAAGATGTTACTAGTAATAGTAGATGCGTATTCAAAGTGGATAGATGTTCATATTACGAATAAATCGACTAGCGAAGCGACAATAGACAAATTGAGGGAAATCTTTTCGGCACAAGGCCTTCCTCAAACGCTGGTTTCGGATAATGGGCCCTGTTTCACGAGTGAAGAATTCGCTATCTTCATGAAAATGAACGCAATGAATCACATTCGAGGTGCACCTTATCACCCAGCTACTAATGGTCTCGCGGAAAGAGCAGTGCAAACTGTGAAAGGAGCCCTCAGAAAAATGAGTGGACCCCTTCAGACGAGATTAGCAAGGTTCTTGTTGAGTTACCGCACAACTCCACAAGCGACCACAAATCAGTCACCGGCAGAATTGCTCATGAACCGAAAGTTGCGTACTGGCATATCTTCTGTTCTGCCTGATGTGAACGCAACCGTTGAGAAGAAGCAATTTTCACAGACCGCTCACACTTCTCGCAAACTTCGCGAATTTAAGATAGGAGAAGAAGTCCTTGTGAGAAATTACGGGCGAGGTAACCAATGGCTACCCGGAAAAGTAGTCGAACGTAACGGTCCGGTATCCTATGTCGTAAATGTCAATGCCAATAACTCCACTCTGAAATGGAAACGTCATGTTGACCAACTGCGAAGTCGAATCTCGACTTCATCGACCTCGAACGACGACACCGGCCCGACACACGAAGATGATGACGTTATCATCCGTGATAACGAGAATGATGATCGCGATATCAATGAAGATCAGATAGACATTCGCGATCGTGAAGACGATCCTGAAGTCGAACACGATGACGGTATAAAGCATTATCCTAGACGAGAGCGGAGAAAACCAAACTATTATGGTTTTTCGTAATTTCGGATACAACAATAATTTTAATAGATCTTGTCTTGGATTATTAACTCACATAATTTTGGACCTTGTCAAAATTCCTGATTTAATTGTTTAGTTCAGTGAAACAAAAAGTATCATTGAATTTATTAGTTTTAATTATAACTTCAGTTCCTGACTGTCGTATATCATTTAATGTTTGATAGTTGTCAAAAGTTTCTCTAAGTTAAAATTTAAATCTGGGAACTGATATCAAATGAAATTGTTAAATTTCAATATATAGTTTCATGACCAGTTGAATATTTACTGGCACAGTTATTGAGTTGCAAATTGAATTGGGATATTTAAAAGGTATATGTTTAATATAAGGGGGGAGAGATGTTATATATTGATAATGATGTCATACATGATGTCACCATGACTCACAATTGTAGCTGCGCAGGCGCAATGCGGAATAAACTTGCTTTGGAATCATATACCAAGAGTATCAGACGTGTGCTTATTTATGTGCCTTAATTACTAATTACTGTAGATTAATTAGGAGTACATAACAGTTCTAAAATGTATTTGAGTTTTGTACAGACTTAAGGATTTTTTGCCCCTCAGCATATTACTTAATATTTATTATTCTATATTATTTCCACATCTTAACTATTGTAATATTATTTGGGGTAACACCTTTAAATCAAATTTATCTAAATTGCTTATTTTACAAAAGAAAGCTGTTCGTTTGTTAACAAATTCCCATTATATGAGTCCAAGTGCGCCTCTTTTTTGTTAAACACAAAGTGTTACCTTTATTTGAGTTAATTCGTTCAAATACATGGATTTTTATGTTTAAATTTCACAAAGGCACCCTTCCAGAAAATTTCTCACGAATGTTTCAAACAAATTCTCAAATTCATAATTACTCTACTAGACATCAAAACAACTTACGCAGTCCTTTTTCTAAAATTAATTTCATTCGTAATTCCATCAGATATATCGGGGTGAAATAATGAAATTCTTTCACTTCTGATATCAAAAACAGCACAACACTCTCACGATTTAAGTTACTATCAAAGTCATTATTTAAAGAACTCCAATCCCACCCTTTAATTGTAATAACATTTCATCTTTTCTTTTTTTTATCTTGTCTTATCTTCTGTTCTATTCTATCTCCTGTGTTTTTGCATTGTGTGATGATGTGTGGTAGTGTGTGTGTGTTTGTTTATTTATAACCTTTTTTTTTACCAGTTATGTTATTTGTACCGGCTATAAGCAGTCTTGCTTCTTAGGGGTCCTGACCATTAATTAATTTGTAACCTGTTATATTTTGAATTAGTTTGTTTGTATCATGTTATTTTTGTAAATATTTTGATGTCTTTTTAATGGTCAATAAATTAAATTGAATTGAAACATGCGCGCGCGTGTTTCATATTTAGACCTAGAATTTAGGCATTCTAAATAATCTTTTGTGAAAATCAAAGCGAGCGCGAAGCGCGAGCTTGAACTATTTGATATTCCGATCTGAAAAAAAGTCAATTTCAATTTCAATGTCAATTTCATCTCTATATTTCAAGCACTTTGTAGGAAAATTGTGAGGTGGATATGGATCGCACTTAATAAAGAGCTGATATTTTTAATTATTATTACTTTGAGTTTTAACATAGGGCCGAGACATCCTCAGGACATGCATATGAAAATAATGACTATATTCCTATTCCTCTTGCTAAGTGCGAGATGAAACAAAAGGGACAATTTAATTATGAAATTAATATATTATTCATTAATGCCTAATGAGGGCGCGAAATCGGTTAATACTATGGCCTGATAACTGGAAATTTCCAGCACTTTTGTAATTATAAATAGGACGCATCAAGTAATGTATTTTAACCATTAATGTGAGCGCAAATCGCGAGCCAAATTTTTTGATAAACTGTCATGAAAAGGGGACTTTAAGTAGTTTGTTGTATAATCAATATTGAGACATACATAACTCGCCAATCAAAATGCAAGCGTGCAGTGCTAGCTGATAGTTTTTACAATCAGACCTGGAAAGGGATATTTTGAAAACTTTATGGAATACGCGAAAATAATAGGTATCTGATAAATCAAAATTTGCGAGTGCGCAGCACTAGCAGAAAATGTTAATATTCAGACCATAAAACTGACATTTTTACAGAGCACTTTGTAAAACAATTTGTAAGTCACATAAAATAATGAAAGTTCGATTTCTTAGGTGAAAAATATTTTGTATATTGATTTCTAAACTTGATATTTAAACTCCATATTGAACAAGATATGAAAATTACCTAACAGGCAATGCGAGCGCGAAGTCAGCAACCCCGCTCCCTAGGACCATGGCTAGCCCTAACCCTACATCTTATACGAATGAAAAACCCCGGAGCAACCATCGATGAGCATGCCAAGCTTCTTCTTTTTTTTGAAATATTTCGTACAAATCGATTGGTGGACTGCTATTTCCATCAAGATTGTTACTGGGGGAAACGAAATTATAAATATACATGATTCACGCCCTTTTCTTCATATTTTCCGACAAGCAAAAAAGGAAAAGTTATATAAACATCACCATTTTAGACTTGGCCGTCGAAAAAAAGAGACAAATAAAGAAAAAAGGTTTGATTGATTGATTGAATGTATTCTTCTTCATTTCAAACAATTGACAAAAGTAAGTAGGAACATATCAGAATATGAATAACAGAAATGAAAAGGTTAATCACTCAATTGTACAATGTACATGGGGCTCTGACGTGTGTGTTTTTTTCTGAATTAATAGTTGATAGTTCCAAATTCCTTACATTGATCATAATTATTCTCAGTATACATCAATGAATTTGTAATACTTGCTTTTGGTCATATATTGCAGGGGGGGGGTAATCTCTTGTCTCAATCATAATGTTGGCTTCTCAGCCTACATGTATAGGGTCTAATCAAACTTAATTTATATGCCAATCATTTTGTATACATGCATGCTAAATCAGTTTATTGCACAGCGCCCTCTTCATTCAGATTGTGTCAATCTGGGCACGTGCTCACATTTAATTATTTTTTTTTTGTTCTTGTGAGCTCTACTTCTACCCAGGTTGACACTTCTTCTTTTTGATTCTTTATTTGATTCTAATTCAATTTGTTGTCATCTTCAACAACTATATAGTTGTATTTTACTATTTTGTATTACATGTATGTTATCTTTGTAAAGTCACATGGATTGGAAAGGAAGACCTTCGGGTTATAGTTATTTAGTTAATCTTTTTCCTTTCCCGGCATCCATGTGACTCTCCTTATCCTATTGTTTGTATATGTTGTTTATGTGTTTGATTATGTCGAATAAATAAATAATAATAATAATAATAATAATTACAGATCCCACTTGGTGCTACGGAGGGGGATGGGGGTATATAGACTTTACCGTCAGTTTTCCCGTTAATGAAAAGAGCCTTTCTAACACTCTTTTCAAAACTTATAGGAATTGTGCTTTCAAACTTCGCCCTTCATAGCTAAAGTTATTCGGAGATCCAGTACGAAACAAACGGTAGCTAGGCTTATGCATAATAACACCTTACTGTTCTTACATAGATTCACTTGTGTTATTAGAAAAGTGTTATTAGAAGGTTGCTTTTATCATCGAACATAACAAAAAAATAGCCTTCACACTCCCTCAGACTGCTTAATATTGATTACGAAGTCTGGGACGCCCAATTTAATTGTGATCCCTAATAATTGTTTCGGTTTGTATACCACATAGCGTAAAGCCCCTTTCACAATTGGTGGTGCGACTACTTACAACCGTTGCGACTGTGTACAACACGTGACCAAAATTAATGATCGCAAACGATCGCAGGAGCGATTGTGAAAGCCCTTTTATATTTACACAGTAGACCTGTTATACGTTCCGGCTGATATATATGTGGTCTACAATATGACGGAAATCTGGTTATTCAGTTACGATAAATAGCTGAGTAACGGGGAAAGAAGGGTAGACCTACAAACCTCTCTTTAAACGTTCTATGCATATTACTGTGGGGTTTTTCGATTCCAACGCAGAAAGAATAATGAATATGACATGGGATTCGGATACATGAAAATGATGAATATGACATGGGATTTGGATACATGAGAATAATTATTTTGCATCAGTGATCCGTATAATGTTTCACCAGTCATTGGCACATTTTGTGGTTTCAGCGCACTATATATGACGAAAGTGTTGACAACTGGGCGTTGTGGCGTGCGCCTGTAATCCAAGCTGCGTGGAAGTTACAAATTGACGCAGAGGTTCGAGGTTCGAGCCATGGTCACGTCTTTCGGATGGTGACGTTAAAGGTCGGTCCCAGACGTAAATAATCATACCTGATTGATACACGTCTGACAAAACTAAAATACACACACACACACACCGAATATACCCCCCTCATTATGCCCTCTTTTACAAATTTGCAGATTTTTTATGAATTTCTTTTTATTATTTTACTTTTTGACATGAGAATATTGATAGCTTCTAAAAAGACGTGCATGGCCCCAAGTCTATAGAACTACTTTCCACAACTTTCATACACATTTCTCAACTAAACCTGGAAATAATGTATCTTAACGAAGCAATCAGTCAATTTTGTGAATTAAGTCTAACGCCCTTGATTCCGTCATCTACCTGACTTTCAATTTTCGACCTATTTACCAGGAACCACGGAACGGTTTTTAAGTTGGGACTAACAATGCAAAAAACAAAAACAAAAATCATAATCAGATGGTAAACTTTTTAATAATTCGTTTACTGAAAAGGAGGAGCGGGGGTGAAGCCCCGTTTCCGCCGCCACTGTCGAGCCAGTGATAATTAGAATATAATATGATCTAGGCAACTAAGGCAAGTTTTGGTAAAAATCTATATTTTTACTTCATTTCACCTGCAGAACGTAATTCATTTACTGTTTGGTGCAAACTTGTGCGAAGTTCCGCCACTGACTATTCAACCGACTGATAATTCAATTTTCGAAGGCAACACTAACGCTAAACAACGATCGCCGGTGTCATCTTTTGTACATCCATTTTCTGAATTGCACGGAAGACGACATGTACTGTTTATGGCACGTGTTGGTTTGCAACGGAGGAATACAGTCGTGTTATTTTATTTAAATAAAGGTAAGAAAACACAGTTTTTAACAATTTGATTGTATTCATGTCGCTGTCTGTGAAAAAAAATACAGGGGGGTGGTGATGTTTGTGAACTTCATTTATTTTTAGTATTATTATATATAGAACATATGATATTCACAGCTTTAAATGGCATATAGTCATTATAGCCCTAGATTTCACTTCTACGATGATAAGCGGTATAGTCTATCTAACCTAGATTTTCCCAATTCATAATTACTACGGCGACAGTCATAGATAAATTTAATAAATCTTTAAAAGGCTTTATTGAAAAGTCTGCCATGCCTGTATGGCAACCAAATTACAGTATAGATAAGTGTAAACAGTATATCAAACTAAAATTTAAAAAAAAGGAACATAGTGGACGTATATCTGAGGATAAAATATAAAAGCGTAATAACATATTGAACCGGATTGTCTAAAGCACAATCGTTAATATTATTGAATTTGGATTAAAAAAATAATAAAAATGATCATGATAATCACGATAATTAAATCGTGAAATAACGCCTAACCTTATGAAATTTCAGTAAAAAAAGAAGTCGAAACGTAAGTAAAGATAAAATAACACCCCTCTGCAGGGCCCTGATAACGATTTTTTTTTCACTAGGGTTTCTCTGATTAAAATTTTAAAAGCAAAGCAAAAAAAGAAGAAGAAGGGGGTTTTCACTACAAAATGGAGGTCAAATTGGTCTCGAATTTGAAAAGCCCAAAATATGGCTTCTCACTAAAGAAATTGAGGTCAAATTGGTCCCGAGAAGTTTGAAAAGCAAACAAGAAAAAGAAGAAAAAAAGGGTTTCACTACAAAATGAAAGTAATTTTCGTTACATTTGTCAGTTTTTACACATATTCTAGAATACTGGGGGTGCTGCCTATGGAGAATAATACACGCAGCACCCCCGCTTTCCAGGGCCATGCCCCTCAGGTTCATCGGTTTTTTTTCTTATACATGTATTGATTTAGCTTAGTCTAAATACCAAATTTATACCAATGATCAGTAACAATCAGTGTTCATTATTTTATATCGAAATTCTTGAAATGTGTTTATGTTTTTAATGTGGAGAATTCACAATGGTGGAAGTTATGCCTCCCCTCCCCTCTCTCTCTCTCTCTCCTTCTCCTTTCTTATAAATACTCGTCGGCCACTTCTCTCTCTCTCCCTCTCCCTTCATTTTTCACTCACTCATTCTCTTTCTTTCTCCATGCATTATTCTAGCTATACTGACATGTATTTCTGTTTATTTTGAATAGATCACAACACAAAACTAGTATAGTGCATTGATCATCTAATTTGCTCTTCAACAGAGCTGACTTTTTACCAATCTGCAAAGTTCTATAGGCATGATAGGCCTATATATTAAATCATTGTCAACGAACGAACACTGACTTTATCACTGATCGTTGATATATCACATCGACTAAGAAAATATCATAAAAACAATGAATCAGAGGGGGTTATGTCTCGGGGGAGGGGGGAGGCTGGAGGTTGCAGTGTATTATAATATTTAGATTTAGATTTAGATTTAGATTTAGATTTATTCATTTTCCGTTCACAAAGCACAACAAAATCAAACAATACATAGTCAAATTTGAAGTACAACATCAATCGGAGTAAGGTATAAACAATGAGAACTAATGCGAACTAAAGTAACTTTGACTATAATGACTATATAAAACAGAACGGAGGGGCTTGCCAAGAAAAGCAAAGCTTGTATGAGAGGCAAGCCCCCGTAACTTAGTTTCAGTACGTACATTACAAAACTATAATATAAAGGAGAGACGGGAGACAGTTTAAAAGGAGGCTATACAAAATATCAAAGGTAACAACGAAAGAGTGACACAAATTAGAATAAGTGATAATAGTAATAATAATATAAAAAAAATAATAACAATATGGTTACAATGATTGTGATAATGAGGGAGGAACTGAGAAGCAAATGTAGGGAGAGAGGGGGGGGGGGTAAAGGTACAATTGGAGGTGCAAAGAGGAGCATGGCAGGTTAGCCGCGGTTATATAGGATAACTCTCATCATTGAACATTGGGTCTTATGGCTATGCAGACGAGATTGCAACACTATAGTTATGTTTTGTCTATGAAGGCTCGTTGTGTTCGTCATGTAGATCATTCCATCGTATGTTATCATTATCAAGTTAATTTCAGGGTGTACGGCTTTGTGACGACAAAGTCAGAGTCAATAAACGTCGTCCAGAAGCCAGAACCTCGGGTCAAATTTATAACCTACTTATTTGACACTTCTATCCCTTTGTCCCATTCACATCCGAACAATTATGAGTAAAACAATTATAGGCCTACAATCAATGGTAAATACGCTTTTCATTTGAAATGTCACACATCAGTAACTTTAAGAGACGTAGTCAATTCTTTGTGGTCTATTATAGATTGAAGAGGTCAATGATGCCGGATCGGGTGAGTCATCATAAAGGAGACAAAAGTGTGATATGATGACGTCAGATACAGGTGAAGACGGCCGAGGAATTTCAAATGGAGTGATGACGCCTGACACAGGTGACTCGGCAGGTGAAAAGCTTCATTGATTTTGATAGTCTAATTTATTACGTAACATTCTTAGAGGTCTTCGGAGATTGACTTATACCTCATTTTTACTAATAGAATTCCAGTTATATTTCACACTATTCCTAGAATAAAATTTCTCGATACAAAGGATGAAATGTCAAGATAGACCGACCAAAGCAAGTACGTTATATACCAAGAATAGCGTATCATCGGTCGATTTGGGTTTGGTTTCACTGGGTTGACACGACATTGGCTCCGGCGACAATTGCTCCGGGTTTTTTTTAGGGTCAGGGTTGCAATAGGGTGTTGTGTTAGGTTAAGCGTAAGGTTTAGGAATTAGGATGGGGTATAGTGTTAAATCCAGGGTTTAAGTTGGTCATCCCATTGACATCATGATCAATGTGTGGAATTTGCAGCGGAGCAATTGTCGCCGGAGCAGATGTCTTGGAATCGTAACTGGAGCATGAAGGAAGCATTTCCAAGCGAATTAAGTTAATGTGAACTATAGCAATTTTTAGCAAATTTACAAAAATCTAATTTATGATAGATTGTGATATTATTGTTTCTTGATAAATCCTTTCCTTTTTTGGTATTTTTTCTCGGCCGTTAGCCCGTGAAACTTTTGGGGTTCATAGTTTTTTCCGTTTTATTCCCTCTTTCGAATTAAACTTTATTCAGTATCTTCTACACTTAAACATAAGTAAAGCCTACTAAGCATGCTAAGAAAACGAAGTGGAATTAAAAAGCGTAGTTGCTGGGAGGGGTAATATTCAAAGGACGTGTCATGTATAAAACATAAACATGAATAGTTTATTAAACTTCATTCCGGGATTTTTTTTCTTTTTCCTTCCAAGTGATTTTTACCAGTTTCCGAAAGGAATGGTTTTATCCAATAACAACAAAAATAAGAAACTTAGGAGAAAAGGGAATTGTCATCATGCGTATATGCGATAATCATCACTACCATCATCATGGTCATATTCTACTCCATCCTTATCATCATGATCATACTTGATTATGATTCATCGTGAATATCATAATGTGCTAACATAAATTATTGCGGGGATGACAATGTAAGTCATTTCCCACCTGAAATAGTGGAGGGATACATCCCCCATCCCGCCCCCCCCCCGGCATCGACACCTATTTACATGGCTTAATTTTTTGACGAGTCTATGTCAAACATAATTTTTTATAATGATGAATGAAATCTATGAAGTTCTTGTATAACGCATCCATGTTATCCTTGAACGCATCTATGCGCTTTCAAATGGACTTTGGATATTTTTACCCTGACTTTAGCCCCGCTCTGAAAAATAACAAAAACAAAACGAAACAAAAATGTCATGTTTAGCCCTGGAAGCCTTTCATAGCTCACATTCAAGTATATAAAAACTAGTACATCTATCATTATTCCAAATAATCTGGAATAATATTATGTTCCCAAAAGCATGAATCCTTTCTTTCTTGACTCTTCACTCGTAAGGAAGCCATGATAGCTTACCTCGTGATCCCTCGTATTGACTTTTGCGGATGAGAAACTTTCGACAGTAGAAACTTTGAAAGTAATGTTCAACCATTGAGTTTACTCGTCATCCATAGAATATTTTTGTTTGCAGACGTATCACGTGAATGTTTGATATTTAAAGTGATGCATTTGCTAATAACAATTTGTTGATGGTGTTGTTGTGGTGAGGTGATCGATAATGTTCTTCTCTTGGTATTTTAGCATGAAGGCATGAAATCATGTCCCTTTATTCTTACCTTCCCCCTTTTCTACGTTCAAAGTCAAACTACTCCATGGTATAGAATGGCCGCGATCCAGGGGGGCAAGTGGTTGGATATCACGTGATGCAACTATAAGTGGAAAGGGAAAAAATGAAGAAGCGTGGGGGGGGGGGAGAGTAAACATTAATTATCAAAGAGAGGTCTGACTTGTAATACCTCAATCATAATTATACCCCGACTATTCAATTGATTTCAAAACTATGACGTCACTTTTAGGTTGTCAAAGTCACGATCAGGGACTGGAGGTGGCAAGTGGCGGCAGCCCTATGGTTTTAAAAGTAGGAGCAAAAAAAAAACAGGAAGAACGAGGAGGAAGGAAAAAAAAGAATTAAACTATCAAAACGAGGTCTAATTTGTAATAACCCTATCGCCATGATCAAATACCCATATTTGTTAATGTTACGCTTGAGTTTATGCTGATAAGTTGTCTGCCTTTTCAAACGCCTACTCCTAATATATAAATTTTCAAATCAACTAAACACGTATATGTATATATATATATATATATATATAAAAATTTATTTATATATATATATGTATACTGTATATATATTGTATATGTATATATATATATATATATATATATATATATAAACTATATATATATATATATATATATATATATATATATATATTGTAAAGAAATGGATGAAGAGAACAATGGTAGGCGTGGCTTAAATCAAGGTTCCCCAGAGCTATCTACCCTTTGGAAAAATTGGTGATGCCGAAAAAATGTCTCTGCCGGGAATCGAACCCGGGCCCCCAGCTTTGAACGCCGGTGCCTTAACCACTAGACCACAGAGACGGGTTAGTAGCCAGGGCGACCCCGATCCGATTGACCGTCAGATAGACAGATTTTCGACACTATACCAATTATAATTTCCTTTGTCGGGTGAAGGTGGGTTTCGAACAATGACAAGCCGCCATGCTTTAGCTGGATCAAAGCTATTGCTTTGATACAGTACACGTATGGGAGAAAGTATACAAATGTGTAAAGTTATACATGTACAACAGCTTTGGCAACTCTTTTATTTAAATATTGTAAAGAAATGGATGAAGAGAACAATGGTAGGCATTCTTTACAATATTTAAATAAAAGAGTTGCCAAAGCTGTTGTACATGTATAACTTTACACATTTATATATATATATATATATATATATATATATATAATATATATATATAGACCTACATTCATTGTTTTGCATTTAAAGATGCAATAAATGAAATGAAATACTATTCAGCTGATTTTTAAACTATGACGTCACTTTTTTGGCCTTCCCCCACCCTAGTGAAATACCCGCGGGCGCAGTGCCCGGTCTTAATATTTCTTTGCAACTTAAGTTGATAAATGCAGAATGCTCCAGTATTCAATACGGACATATTCCCTTAGTAATGCTACCTCACAAAGTTTCTTTTTTCTATTTTCTTCTATATAATACAAGTCTTTTTGTGGTCCTACATTTGATATTTCGAGTAAACCCACAACTGAAATGGGCCCAAATTTTGCGAGAATCCTTTAATTTACGTTCAAATTAGCCTACGTTGATTCTTCTGCTAGATATCCTACACACGGAGTTCGTTCGTTTTTAACGAACTCATGAAAGGAACAAATCATGAAAGTTCATTTAATATACAGAATGTGATATTTCGAATAAACAATATAAATTTACTTTAGAAAATGGGTCAAATTTGTGACTTGTACTTGAAATTCGTATACACTGTGTAGTATAGTTTAATTTCGATGTGCCTGTGCTAACCATTCCATCACACATTAATCCTCATATGAATGTAAAATGCATCTCTAGCCTTGACTGACGAGTTCATGGCCATTTTGGTTCACTGGATTTGAATACGGAACAAGAGGCTTCAATGATTACTCAGCCTTTTGTTAGAATTCAAATGAACACATATACTATATTCATTATTATATTTTAGTCATTTCGTTATGAAGGGAATGAAATTTATTTTGCACGTCCCCCTAAAAAAAGGTGTTTATCTGTACCGCATGCTTGTTTCCAACTTGGGGGAAAGGGGAATATTTCACACTCAGAAATATTTTAACCAACCTTCTTGTTGGTTAACATAATTTCAAATTTCCAAATTATGGAATAAACTGCCTGTAACACTAAGATCTGCTGACAAGTTAAAAACTTTTAAATCTCTGCTTGAAACATATTTATTTGCACGTTGAATTTGTTTCTCCTTATATGATTTTTTGTGTAACTATTGGTTTAAATATTCACGTTAGTTCTCTTTCGTAAGTCGGCTTTTTGTTAGGGTTTAGCTTAGGCCTGGTGTTTTTAGAGCCCTTGTGAGTAATGAACCTGCCGGATTGCCTTCTGGGCAAGTTCCTTAAACTGCGGGAGAACAGGGCATTAAGATCAGGCACCAGTCCCCATAGATATATTTTTAAGTGCTGTTTAATGTAATTTCATTATTATTATTATTAGTTATTTATTGTAAAGCGCTTTGATCATGTTTTTGGTAAAGCGCTATATAAGTACCTGTTATGTATGTATGTATGTATAATTTTGAAAGAAAATTCTCCTTTCGTTTTGTATGCAAATTTCTTTTAATTCGTATAACCAACATACATTTTTTTTTCTAAGAGCGTAGAGGCTCAGTGTGTGTGTGTGTGAGTGTGGGGGGGTGTATCCAGAAAATCATTTAAAGGGAGTCTTTGAGCATTGTTTCTCAAAATAAATCTTTACTCAGGGGTAGTTACAGATCTTCCCAGAAGAATCCTGAATCAATTAGAGATTTTTTTTTTATTGTTGCCTTTCCATTCAAATACCTGCATGCAACAAGATTTTGCTGCTTGGCTTTCCTATTGATACAGAAGCCGATGATGGAGGAGGTGGTAACGTTTATGGATTCCCTCTCAGACACTCGTAATACTAATAGGGGGTCAAAAACCTAACGCATTTCTACACACTTAAAATGTTGGGCAACATACTGTCCACTCTGTTTGGTAATGTATGCTGGTAAAAAATATATATTCTGGACAATTATTATCCAATTGAGCAAATTTACTACCCAAGTATTAGTTTTTATTACCCAGTTTGGACAGATTTTAACCAATAGCTGTGTGGACATTATGTTGCCCAGGGTTGGTTAAAAGTACGGCATAGTATAATTCCTTTCTCCATTCCTCTTTCCGTCCTCCTGCCTATCTTTCTCTTCTCCTTCTTAATCTTTTTCTTATTCATCCCCCTAGTATTCCTCCATCTCTTCCTCCCCTTTCTTCTTCTTTTTCTTTCTTTCGTTGAAAACAACCCTTTTTTATTAAGTCCTTATTGTGTACGAGCGTGTCGTCCGTAATAGCAGTGCCCCCCCCCCCCCCACCCGCCCCGCATCTTCAGCTGGTGTAACAGGGCGGAATGAAGAATAAATGTTCCCTTTAATGTCACATTTATCCTTATCTTCCCTTAGATGAAGGCATCATAATATCGGTCCTCAACTTACCACCGATGAGCGAAACAACGCCGCCGAAAATGACAGCGACGATGATGACGACAGATGGCGGGGCAAACAATCAAGAAGAGGACTTCGAAAATAATAAAAAAATTCATCCGGATATTAAAGGAAGAAATGGATTCAAATACACAGGGAGCATGAAGGTGCTCATTCCTGTTAGATTCAAGCCTAAGTAAGCCTTTTCTTTTCTCTCTGTATGAATATTCCAGTCATTTTTTTACTTTAACCTGTTGACTGCCGAGTTCTGTAAAACGCGTAGGCTTTGTAGAGGGAACGTTCAGTTGTGGTAGGTGAAGGGTTAAAACAGACACGGACTGGCAGCTTTAATTACACCACCTCCAGTCCTGATCAACTTCTCATTTACTGACCATGCTTTTAACCCATAATGCAACATTCTGAACATCATAGTCTTGTATTATAGCCCCACTTGAATGATAAGCACTCTAGGTCACTACCCAATACATTCATATCGCAATATTTATGTTACCTAACGGCGAAACGTTCCATTTTCTCCTCCTTCTCTTCTTCTTCTCATTCCTCTTCTTTATCCTCTTCTTCTTCCTCCTCTTTTTCTTCTTTTTTTTTCTTCTTCTTCTATCTTCTTCTTCTTCTTCTTCTACTACTACTACTACTTCTTCTTCTTCTTCTTTTTCTTCTCCTTTCCACCTGAAACCATTCCAGTTTCATATATAATTATAGGTTAGTTAATTCTCTGTATATATCTCAAAAGGGATACTTTAAAGACTATTTTTTATAACACGCAGTCAATGAGAGATCAAATACACTGTTGAACAGTTCGCCCCCCCCCTTCATAATGACTTTTATTTCACTTTACGGATGAGGAGATTTCGCTATAGTTGTAAATTCGGTGTAGGGGACTTATAACAATATTTTGCCATTATTATTCGTCATTTATAAAATATTCATCACCGCAATAATTGATTAACTTTATATCTTTGATGATCTGCAGTGGGGTGATTTATTGTTTTCCCCTCCTCTGTGACTTGTTGACGTGTAACAAATTTTTTTGATTATACCAAGACGCTTTTGTACACCCGGAGGCGCTGTACCTCTGTACCACGCATAAATTTCAATAATTATTTCTTTGAAATTAAAGCTTAGAAATATTGCTTAAGCGAATGTTCACAATTATATGTGATATTCAATCTTGGTGAAATTCATTTCAGAGGAAGAGATCTTTTTTTATCAAATTCCATCATAGACTTGATAAGAGAGAGAGAGAAAAAAAAATCAAAATACGCTTTCATTTACATGATAACTCATTTTTTCAAGTGTGGTTCAAAAAGTGGATGAAGTCTGCCCGGTCGTAGGCGTTTGTCATGCTTGAAAAGATGCAACCCCTGGGGCATTTATAAAGTATCATGTCTATTCATCCTTACAGATATTTATTTGAGGTTACGTATTGCAAAAAGATTTATTGTGAGGTAGAGGCGATGTCCATTCCATTGCAACGCGTGGTGTTTTGCGAGAGATCTTTTATGCCTAAACTTTTGACCTGTAACGCTCAAAACTTTTGTTTGAAAATTGTATGAAGATCGAAGCCATAGAAATCAAGGCTTGTTACGTGTGTCAAGTAACTCGAAGATTATGACGATCGAGGGCCTGCATAATAGTAGACTTGTTAAGAGGTTGAACGCTGCATTTTTGAGTACAAATGTCCCACTTGGCACAAATGTTCCTTGAGTCAAAAGAAAAAGATTCATCCAAAGAGACACGCTGTATCTATGCAAATAAGCAAGTAATTTGCATAAATTTGCATATTATGTCGATATAGTAAAAACAAGTATTTCAGAATATATATTTAACCAGAACTGCCCTAAAATTGGAAATAAAGACTTAGGGTAAGAAAGGGAAGAAAATTGTCATAAAATAATTGGGACATCCTTGTTTATTATTACCTAATTTACATAAATTATGCAAATTATAATTTAAAACAAAGTATTTTTTCATGAATCCTGAACTGTTTTATAAATAACAGCAATTAATACACAATGTCAACATTCTACATGAAAGATAATATATTAGCGAAAACATCGATATGCTTCATGACAGTATTAGTGTCTTAATTTGCTTAGAAAGAGGGCAAATATGTCAAAATGTATGACGTGATATTGCGCTAAAACGAGACCAAAACAACCTCTATTTCACAGTCACACTCACGAATCGGACAATAAAGCGATCAATGGTATGTCATTCGAGATAACACAATCTCAACACAATAGCTTCCATCGGCTTCTCGTATCGCTTTTGTTGGTGTGTCTGCCACACCGTAATCTATGGTATATACGGGCAAAATGCATTTCGGTATCGGTAAAACACTATTAATTTTGTTTTATTTGTTTCTAATTTGTTTCTCTTGGAAAATTTACAGGAGACATTGCTTTGCAGGTTACTGCTTTAATGAAACTCTGGCACATGAATCATGACGAATGTATCCTACCTCAATCCATAGTGTAACTTTATTAAAATATATATCTTTTGGAGACCCCGAAGTGGCAAAACTGCATCCCCCTGCATTCCCGCCACTTTACAAAACCAGTTTGACTTGTATAATCGACTTGGAAAAGACAGATGTATGAGACATCAGTCAACATGTGTCCTGAAGAAAGTTTTTTTTTGTTTATTTAAGCCTACGCCCACGGGAGCCCTCCGAATTTACCCCATCCACTCTCCGTATTTCGACTTTAAATTAAAAAAACCATCGGCAAGGCAAATTGCGTTTTTTGGTATAATAAAGCAACTTTTATATCTATATTTTTATATTTACATTCATCATTATTGATATTATTATAATTATTATTAATATTATTATTATTAGTATTATTATTATTACTGTTATTATTATTATTATTATTATTATTGTTCTGCCATTTGTAATAGTGCTCTAGCACAGTAAAGGCTATAACCCAACATGAGCATGCCTAGGATACCCTCTCCCTTTTTGGTTTTATGTATTAAAAAATAGTTTATTGTCTTTAGAACTCTTAAAAGATTACTTTTGTTTGTATTGATATCTTGGAATAGATTGAGGAGAAAATACTCTACAACTGACATGTAGAGGAGCTGTGTTACATTGAAGAACAGCCACACAGCCCTTTATTGATTCCACTCTATGTTAAATTTAAATATTTTTTTAGCCCAATCGGAAGAAAGATGCATTTCTACTACACAAAGTAAAGCCTCTTTGCATTCTCCTCTTTAAAAAAAAAAAAAAAACATAGAAGGCATTGTTTTATATCTCATAAAATAAGTTCGTGTACGTGACGGTGGCCTGTCGAAGTTGCCCAACCCTTTATTTTGTTTCGACAATATATATTTAGAATATCGTCTAAATGAAACCCTCATCTGGAAAAGGGCACTTATTAAAGGCAGCATCTACATTATATAGAGGCCCTGGCACTGGGAAGAGGAGGCTGAAGCTTGTTAAATTTCTTCGGACCAATATGTTACATTGAAACTTTTTTGCTTTTCAAATTTACATCAAGAAATTTAACAAGCAAATAAACAAAATTGATTGCACTACAAAATGAAGGTTTTTTTTTGGTAACGTTTTTTTTTTTTTCGTTTTGTCACATCTGCCGGAATTCCAGGGGGTGCTGTCTATGGAGAATAACACACGCAGCACAGCCCTTAGAAAAATCTTGTGGGTGCTTCAGCCTCCGCTTCCAAGTACCAGGGCCTCCTCTATATAATGTAGATGCTGCCTTTAATAAGTGCCCTTTTCCAGATGAGGGCTTCATTTAGACGATATTCTAAATATATATTGTCAAAACAAAATAAAGGGTTGGGCAACTTCGACAGGCCACCGTCATGTACACGAACTTATTTTATGCGATATAAAACAATGCCTTCTATGGTTTTTTTTTTCAAGAGGAGAAAGCAAAGAGGCTTTACTGTGTGTAGTAGAAATGTATCTTTCTTCCGAATGGACTCTAAAAATATTTAAATTTAATATAGAGTGGAATCAATAAAGGGGTATTTTAGAACTTACGTGTGGCTTTTCTTCAATGTACCACAGCTCTTTTACATGTCAATTGTAGAGTATTTTCACCTCAATCTATTCCAAGATATGAGTTCTAAAGACAATAAAAAATTTTTGAATACATAAAACTAAAAGGGGAAAGGGTATCCTAGGCATGCTCCTGTTGGGTTATAGCCTTTACTGTGCTAGAGCATTATTACAAACTGCAAAACAACAACAATAATAATAATAATATCAATAATAATAATAATAATAATATTAATGATAATAATAATATTAATATAGATAAATATGAAATATAGATATAAAAGTTGCTTTATTATACCAAAAACGCAATTTGCCTTGCCGGTGGCTTTAAAACACGATATTTTTTTTTATTTAGTGTCGAAATACAGAGAGGGGATGGGGTAAATTCGGAGGGCTCCCATGGACGTAGGCTTAAATTAAAAAAAAAAACTATCTTCTGGAAACATGTTAACTGATGTCTCATACATCTGTCTTTTCCAAGTCGATAATACAAGTCAAACTGGTTTTGTAAAGTAGCGGAAATGCCGCGGGGAATGCAGTTTTGCCACTTCGGGGTCTCCAAAAGATATATATTTTAACAAAGTTAAAATATGGATTGAGGTGGGGTACATTTGTCATGATTCATGTGCCAGAGCTTCAATAAAGCAGTAACCTGCAAAGCAATGTCTCCTGTAAATTTTCCAAGAGAAACAAATTAGAAACAAATAAAACAAAATTAATAGTGTTTTACCGATACCGAAATGCATTTTGCCCGTATATACCATAGATTACGGTGTGGCAGACACACCAACAAAAGCGATACGAGAAGCCGATGGAAGCTATTGTGTTGAGATTGTGTTATCTCGAATGACATACCATTGATCGCTTTATTGTCCGATTCGTGAGTGTGACTGTGACATAGAGGTTGTTTTGGTCTCGTTTTAGCGCAATATCACGTCATACATTTTGACATATTTGCCCTCTTTCTAAGCAAATTAAGACCCTAATACTGTCATGAAGCATATCGATGTTTTCGCTAATATATTATCTTTCATGTAGAATGTTGACATTGTGTATTAATTGCTGTTATTTATAAAACAGTTCAGGATTCATGAAAAAATACTTTGTTTTAAATTATAATTTGCATAATTTATGTAAATTAGGTAATAATAAACAAGGATATCCCAATTATTTTATGACAATTTTCTTCCCTTTCCTACCCGAAGTCTTTATGTCCAATTTTAGGGCAGTTCTGGTTAAAAATATATTCTGAAATACTTGTTTTTACTATATCGACATAATATGCAAATTTATGCAAATTACTTGCTTATTTGCATAGATACAGCGTGTCTCTTTGGATGAATCTTTTTCTTTTGACTCAAGGAACATTTGTGCCAAGTGGGACATTTGTACTAAAAAATGCAGCGTTCACCCCTTTTTTTGCAGTTAACAAGTCTACTATAATGTGGATCCCGGGTCTACCCCCACCTTACCCTCCAACAGCACACTTTTTTCAACATCCGTAAAGTAAATAGGCACACACTGAAAAAAGCACGGAAGTACACTTTTTTTAACATGTTTTTATTAAGGATTTCATTCAATTAAATTCAAGATGAATACAACAAAATTGACAAATCTTCATTTTACATCGACAAGAAAATATAAAAATATTTATCAAAAACCTGATAATAAGGATGGAATGATATACCTTAAAAAATACATTTTTGTACACAAAAAAACTGAGCCTAGCCCCGACCATCTATGTAACATAATAATACTTAGAATTAATATTGAATGATTTGCAGAAAGAAATATAATTATTGTCCCCAAATCCATTTTATATTAAGCTTCCACATATAAAACAAAATGCGTACATTGACATATACACCCATACATACGCATAGAGCCAGAACACACATACATCCATTAACAACATATATACAAATATGTTCATGAACATTTGATTTTGACAAATATAGGGTACATGAAAAAAAAAGAAAATCTGCAAATCAGATTGACACAAGAGAAGGGGAAATTGAAAATAAATAGTACAAAATCAATCGTTAACAGTCACTCCAAAAATTTCACTTGCATCACACTAGACACATCCTACCTGTTCACATTTAAATCTATATTCACCTTCAGTTCATCCCATTTCTGTATATGTAAGCTAGCTAATCTTGCCCGACTTTGATGCCAGGCGGCTTTCTTCCTCTATACAACCTGTGATAAATTTCTGTATTTTGACGAATGAGGGTACCCGGCCTTCAGCTCTAGAATTAAAAATGGCATATTTCATAAACAAAATAACAGAATTAACACATTTCTGTCTATTATAATTTCCAGGTAATCATAAGAATATATCCATCCAATTCATAGTACTTAATTCAACTGTACAAAAATGATCGATACAAAATTGCCACAGAGGTTAACTTTCATACAATCCATGAATATATGAAAGTATGATTCAGTTTCTGTACAACAAAACAGTAATTATTGCCCACAAAACCACATATATATATATATATATATATATATATATATATATATATATATATATATATATATATATCAGAAATGCGAAACAAATGATATTCACGAGTAATGCAAGTTTGCAATGCCAACAAGTTCTTTATATATATATATATATATATATATATATATATATATATACAGCTGACCAAAGTATGAATATGTATATAATATATATATATATCAGAAATGTGAAACAAATGAAAATATTCGGTAGTCATCTTCCGTGAATCACGAATCTTCCCCGAAGATTCCTGGGCGTCGCAGTTTGTCTCAAAGTTGCCCAAGACATCAAAGAAAAAAGATCATGTTGCTATTCAGACTTATCACATGAAATGTTATTTAGGATAAGATTAAGCAATAAAAGAAAAGCATTAGAAAAGGGGGACAACACAGTACTGAAACTCTTACCTATGGCAGCATCGGCCTTCTATCTAATTTTTCCTTTGAACTCTCGAACATCGTTTGGATCCAAGATGTTGTTTGAATATGAATGATAATAAAGGTTACACTTGTACTTTCCCATACGTTATGCATATTTAAAACGTTCTTGGATCAAGAACGTTTCTTGGATTAGTATTGGCTTGTATACCGCTCATTTTCAACCACAAGTTGTTTCTACTTGGGTATAATCAACTTTCATTAAACCTTAAATTGCAGACACATACACGCCCACCCACATATATATACATTCACACTAAAGTAACCGGTACCATTACCGTCACCACCGTGAGTCGAATCCTTCTACACGGTGAGATTCGCATTCCCCCTCTATCTTTTCTGGAGGGACGTGGGTTCAAATCCCAACCATGGCGTGTTTTCCTTCAGCAAGAAATTTACCCACATTGTGTTGTACTCGACCCAGGTGAGGTAAATGGGTACCGGAAGGGAGGAATTCCTCAAAAAACTGCGAGCATCGGAATCGGTAGATTAGCTAAGCCGGGTTAATATAGGTGGATACGTGCGCTATATAAATCCTATGTTATAATTATTATTATTATTATCATCATTATTATTATTATTATTATTATAATTATTATTATTATTCCTCTAAACAGGATCAAGTCCGTATTTTTTTCTTGAATAACTTTGCTCTAACAAAAAGCACCAAGTAATTTCAAGTGCAACTAGGAACTTTACACTACTAATGTCCGAGAGTCTTTCTTATCAATCTGGTTGTACCCAAGATAGCTGCCTTCTGAATGTCGTACATCCGAAGGTGAGGAGATATCTTGGTTATGCAGGCTTCCATTCCCTTCTTCACCATTCCTGAGTGACCAATGATGACTGGTGTGACCTCTGCTTTCACGTTCCACATCCTCTCGATCTCAATCCTTAGGTCTTGATACTTGAGCCGTTTGTCTCTTTCCTTTATAGCAATGTTGATATCATGGGGAACAGAGACCTCAATGATATTTACTACGTTGTTGTCTCTGACGATGATGTCCGGCTTGTTGCAGTTGATGGTTCTATCCGTTAGTATGCCACAGTTCCAATATATGGTGCTGTTATTGATCGTGGTGATCGTTTGTGGCTGATGTTCCCAAGCGTGATCACAAGTCATTTTACCGCGATCCTTCAGTAGTTGCCAATGGATAACTTTGGCAATATTGTCATGTCTTGTGATGTACTCAGTTCCAGCAAGAGTCGAACATGCTGATACCAAATGCATGATTGTTTCGGTCTCTTTTCCACACATCCTGCAAGTGTCGTCTGTGTCTCTTCTGAGGATAGATTTTTCGTAGGCACGGGTCCTCACCACCTGGTCCTGAATAGCATAGACGAACCCTTCAGTTTCACCTCTTAGTCCCGCCGGCTTAAGCCATTGATGTGTGTCTTTCTTATTATTATTATTATTAGTAGTAGTAGTAATATTATTATTATCATTATTATTATTATCATCATTATTATCATTATTATTATTATCATCATTATTATTATTATTATTGATATCATTATTATCATTATTATTATCATAATTATTATTTCAGAAATGAAGTATATTCCCCGATGGATCACTCCGGGCTTCTATCGTACGTATGGATATCGTGGATGTCTTCTCTCTTCTTCAAAGCTTATAAAAAGACGCTGGAATATTCCGATCTGGGACAGATCTCGAAGTATGACAGGGGCGACTATAATGCTGACAGGTAAATTTCAATCAAATAAGAAAATTATTTACTTTTTCGTTTTAATTTATTGTTTTATTTTTTTCATACATTTCTTTATTCATTCATTTATTTATCTATTAATTTTATTATCATTATTACTAATTTATGTATTTTTATTTATTTATTCATTTTTATTTCATTTCATTTTGTTTTCTTTTATTTTATTTATTTATTTATTTGTTTATTTATTTACTTTTTTTGGGGGGGGATTCATGGCCCCAAAGTCCCCAACATACCCGTTAGTGTTTAGAATTACCCTCACAAGGTAACCGTCACATAGTTTTAACGCCTGAAGTGTTTAATTGCCGGGGTTATTTCACTGTTTCAAAGGTGCAAGATCTGTGGATAGGCCAATCACACTGGTAATATTACTAGTACTACTCGACCAAAACAACGTTTAACATATAATTTTTATGAATTGATTGTGTGGGTTCTACGTATTTGACAAATCACTTGATACATTTCAAAACCTTGACCAATTAACGTGGATAAGAGACTCAAGGTTGAAGCGAAACGAATACCTGATCAATGCTTAACCAATCATTTTATCAGAATCCTTAATCGTATACCATGTATGCCCTTAAATAGCTTAATTGAAAAAAAATCATTTGTTTTGAATTTACACAGACTTGAAAGACTCTGGAAGGAAGAGGTTGATTTGAAGGGGAGTGAAGAAAAAGCATCCATCAATAGAGTAGCCCTTCGATTCGTAAGAACAAGACAGATCGTATCAGCTGCCGTGCTAGTCGTCGCTCTTATGGCATCTTTTATCACTTCTGTGAGTAGTCGATCTACTTAAAGCCCATTTAAGCCACAATGTCATCGAATGGACATGACTTTGTTAAAATTTTGTCCCATTAATTTGAATTATCCTTTTTCGACGGTGATTGAAATGTTTTATCTTATTTTGTTGCAAATTTTTGTGAATTGTTCTATATCTTCGTACGTAGGCCAAGATTACTTCCAATCTCGCTGACGCTGGATTTTTTTCGACGTTTATTCGACTCAAAATCGTCATCTTTATCCATAAAGGCTCATATTTGCCGGATGTAAATTACAAACACAAGATATTTTGTCGGCCCTACAACAAATTACATATTCGATAATTTTGTGTTCTTAACGGATAATTTTAGTGATAATAGACGAATAATTTATCTTTAGAAAACGGAAAGATATTGAAACAGTAGCGCCATCGAAATTAAACTGAGATACAGCATATTTCCAAAGCAGAAATGAACTGAAAGTGAAGGAAATTACATCAAGGGAAAGTTGTTTATTTTCCAGCTGAAATGTTTAAACATATCAACCATTTGAGTGTCCTGTAAACCATACCAAATATGACTACAAATCGTCAATGAATTATGGAAGTTATAGAAGCTATTTCTTCTACTAGTTTATATCCTAAAGGTACTCGTCAATCATTACTTGTATCAATTGAAGCTCGTTAATAAAACTAAACATTACTTACATTAATCGCTAGAGGGTATTCATTTGTCTCGCAATCTACTATGGTCAACAAGGAAATTCGTGATCACTCTCGCAAAGACTACGTTATCAGATAATTTTCGTCACTTGATAAAGAGTTGCAGCGGCACTCGAAAGCTCGTGAACTTGTAAGCTAGTGAACACTTTTTGCGAGAGTGATCACGAATTTCCTAGAAAGCTAGTGAACACTTTTTGCGAGAGTGATCACGAATTTCCTTGTTGACCATAGTAGATTGCGAGACAAATGAATACCCTCTAGCGATTATTTCAGTCCGCAATAATGAACCTATTTAGTATTACTTACATTGTACGTTTGTCGGACTGCAAAGAAGGTCGATTACTGGTCAAAGCTACGATCATGATTAGACATGTGGAGTCCTTGGGGGTGTGTACACTTATGAATCAAGTTCCCTTCATTCCTCATATACTCATTTTAAAAATGTCTTCTCCTTATATAGGTAATCCTTGTACAAAGATTACTTGAGTACACCGAAGAAGAGGAGGTAAATCTCGGGCACGGCATCGTTCTCGTTGTCTCCATCTTTCTCCTCCAGATCATCAGGATCACAGGTGATGTCTTTTCAAGAGCGTTCAACTGTAGGACAGCCACACGACTTCGAAGTGGGATGCTGACTATGGCGTTTCGCAAGTTGGCACATCTAAGGAGTCTGAAGCAGCACAGTGTTGGAGAGGTAAAACATGGGGATCGATTGATCAGTCGCTCAATAAATCATACAAGTAATCAGTCAATCCATTCATCAATCTAGCAATCAATATATATATCAATCTATCAATCTATCAATCAATCAATCAATCAAACAATAAATATTTAATCATGCAAGCAAGCGATCAGTCACCCAGTCAATCAATCAATCAACCAACCAATCAATCAAGCAAGCAATCAATCTAGCAATCAATCAATCTATCAACCGATAAATCAACAAATCTATTAATCAAGCAAGCAATAAGCAATCAAATCTCCCAATCAATCAACCAATCAACAACCAATTAAGCACTCAATCAAAATAAGCAAGCAATCAATAAAATATTTAAACAATCAGTCAATCACTTGATTAATCATAAAACCAATCATTCAATTAATCAAACAATCAGACAAAAAAAAAAGCAATCAAATCTATTAGTCAATGTAAAATCAATCAGTCATTTATTCAGTCAATCCGTCAGTCAATAAATCTCTATCAGCAGCAAATAAGTAAATATTTGCTTGGTTAATTAAGAATCATTTAGTCTGCCAATCAGTTAATCAATCAAACAAGCAGTTCGTAAACAAGATATGCGATATCGATCAATTCTTTAATCAACCATTCGTTCATTCAATCAATAAATCCGTCAATCAATTAGTCTGTAACCAATACAATACCTAATCAATCATTCAGTCAGTCACTCAGTCAATCAATCAATGAAGCAAGCAATCAATTTTATCTCTTCATTTTATTAGATGATAATTTATTAATGATCAACATGGCATCGTCACCCTATCTATTATGTTGAATTGATAAAAAAAGTGTACTTAAATTAATTCTGGTGATCACATTTGCAATAAATTTATGAAATATGTGACCATAATCTTCGAAACATTTCAAATATTTTCGACGGATATCAATGACTAACACCATGAACACCGTAGGGTTATAAAGCCCATTGCTTCTTGATTATTACCAGATTGTGAATGTCTGTGCCAATGATAGCCAACGTCTCTTCAACGTCTGTGTGGTGGGGAACTTCTTAATCTCCTCGCCGACTTTACTCCTCGCAACCCTCATCGCAACTCAATTCATTGTCGGAACGGGGGCGTTGATCGGGACACTGGTAACATTCATCTTCTTCGTGCCTCTTCAGGTAAGAAAACGCTTTTGATCCCTGGCGTCAAGATGAGGGGCCGCGGCACGGGGGAGGCTTTGGCTTAGGGCACTGGACTTCCAGAAATGTTTACACCCCCAAACACAAAAAAAAAATTGAAACGAAGGAAAAAGGGATTAGTTTTTTAATATGTCAAAATCTGTTAGAAAATTAAGTGTTCATTTTATAAGAACAAGTTTATTCTCTGCTCTTTTTCGATTCGCTCATTCGCATTTTGTTTTATAGAAATGTTGCCCGATACGCCATATTGCGATTCCTCCAATTTATGACTCGGGCATCACTGCCTGTAATCAATCTTTAATTCTGCATCATTTTTCAAATCCCCCTCCACGTACTTTAGATTGCTGGCGCACAACACACAGTAAATCATGCCTATTCTAAATACTTAACAATGTTGCAACAGTTACATTATAAATGCACTTTGTAAACGTTATTTTGATTATTTTTTCGATGGCAGAAAAAGGCGTAACCAAACAAACAAATAGATATTTGTTATGTCCTAGGGCGTCGTGGTCTAGTGGTTTATACCTAGTGGGTTAACTCTCGTCTTTCAATCTGAGGGACATGGGTTCGATTCCAACGAAACTGACAATAATGGCGTTTTTTCTCCTGCAAAACGTTACTCAGATAGTGCTGCATTAAACCCAGGTGAGGTAAATGGGTACCTGGAAGGAATTTATTCCTTGAAACGCAGCGCGCGTAACAGCTTCTCTGCTATAGGCCAGGGTAATTTGTTATGCTGTATTAAATAAATAATAATAATAATTAACATTTATATAGCGCTTAATACAACAGTTTCTAAGCGCATTGGAAAGAGAGAAAAAAAAAGAAGTAACAAAATACAGTGAGAGAGAACAGGATAAGGAATTAAGAGGACTGCTTAATGAGGTAAGATTTGAGGAGTGTTTTGAAAGATTCGACAGTGGATGCATTACGGATGGAGATGGGGAGATTGTTCCAGAGTTTAGGGGCCAGAGCAGAAAAGGCACGATCGCCGTAACGGGTAAAAGTGCGGGGTCCTAGAGAAAGTCGAAGGTGAGCAGTAGAAGAAGATCGGAGACGTTGAGTTGCAGAGGATGAGGGACAAAGAGAGATAAGATTTTGAAGGTAGGATGGGGCGAGACCATGGATGATTTTATAGACAAGGAGAAGGAGCTTGAAAATAATTCTATTTTGAACCTGAAGCCAATGGAGGGAGTAGAGAATAGGGGTGATATGTTCAAATTTCTTTGTGAGGGTTACCAGTCTAGCTGCAGTATTTTGAATTCTTTGAAGGGGGGATATACTAGATTGAGGTAAACCAGCAAGTAAAGCATTACAATAATCCAAATGGGATGATACAAAGGCATGTACTATACGTTCAGTAGATGATTTATCAAGATACTTTCTTAACTTCCCTATCTTACAAATACCCCATGATGCACAACGACAAACATTTCTGATATGCTGGTTAAGGGTCAAGTTGTTATCAATAATAACTCCAAGGTCCCTCACAGTATCTGAACCACTGATATTTCCAGCGAGAAAATCTAAACAAGGTAATTGACCTGAGCTCCTAAACCTAGGGAAAATGTAGAACGCTTACAGACTTTTGATAAAGTAAGTGTCAAGCACTATATACAGATATAAGCAAGTATAATTATTATCATTATTATCACTGTGCTACTGTCATGTCTGTAAAATATTTCTCCGATTAATAGGCGGTCGCAGGCAAGATCATCTCGAACATCAGGATTAAGTGTATCGAGACCATCGATGTCCGCGTCCAGAAGATGAACGAGCTGGTGACTTACATTAAACTCATCAAAATGTATGCTTGGGAAATACCTTTTACCAAGACAATAAGAGGTACGCTATTCTATTCTATTCTATTCTATTCTAAACACTGACGGGTATGTTGGGGACTTTGGGGCCATGAATCCCCCCCCCCCAAAAAAAAAAAATCAAATCTTCATTGAACATCTTGGCCCTTTCTCATAAAGAGCAATAACTATTGTAACTTTTTCATGATGGCAACTACCATGGTAACATGGCTCTGCAAACAATCAAAATCAATATTTTGATGGTAGTTGTCATATTGGTAAATTAACAATTGTAACTCTTTATTAAACGGGACCCCGGATTCTATGAATTGTTTATTCGCTTGGTCTGGAAGCAGTTGGGTTATTTCTTAGTCTAATCCATTTACCATTGGGTATATTTACCATTAAGTATACATTATACATTCCTTTGAAGAGTGTTTAATTAATATTTTTCGTCTGACAAACTATGAGATGTGACAGCTTTCTTGATATTGCTTGACCGAGAAGCTCTGTTATTATGATAAATATCGGAGGGCTCGAATACTACGGAGAACGTGAAAAATTATTTTACGAAGTGTTTTTTGTTTCTTATTTTACTCCTCCAAAAAAGACATTATTTCAGCTGACTGCACGTTATGACCCTCGAAACCAACTGCACACAGACCGACGACATCTGATGGGAAATATAATGCAACAATTTTTAATCCGTCTTTTAAGACTTAAAAGTCGGTCTTGTCTGCAATAATCTGTAATAATGGTCTCAAAAGCAAGTAACCGATTTACAAATGATTTCCGACAATAACATGATATTGTGTGTTGTTATTTTTAACCATATAGTAAGCATTGTAGTAATAGTTTCATCGATATCAAAATATCATTATCTATCATCTCTTTATCATTGGCCCTCCTATTTTTATTTTTTTTAGATCTACGCCGCCGAGAAAAGTCGCATTTAGAAAAAGCGGGAATGTTACAAAGCTTCAGTCTGTCGAATGTTCCCATCATTCCAAGTCTCGCTTCGGTCTTGTCTATCATCATCCACATCTCTATGGGAAACTCACTCACCGCAGCTGAGGTAAGGCGTATACCCTTTGGTCGCGAACCGGGTGGGGGGTTTACAATTTTGTCTGGAGCCTATGGGAGGGGGTCGTCTCGCCCCCCTCTCCATTCGAAGGACCAAAAATCTCACGATATCGCACCTCTTGGTATCTCCATGATTGATGATGCAGATGATGATGATCCACAGCATTTATATTGCGCCACATTTTTGTTATAATATTCATAAGCGCAGGCTCATCCAAGCTAATTATTAACATCTGCTGAAATAAGTGACTTTTGAGAGACGATCTGAAGAATTTAGTGTTGTCAATTTCACGGAGTGAAGAAGGGAGAGGGTTTCAAAAGCCAGGAGCGATGGATGAAAATACACGATCTCCATATCCCTTTAGGTGTGTGATGGGTACACGAAGAGTAACACCAGTACCAGGCGAGCGTATGCCATGACGTAGACGGCGTTGTACTATTATGGAAGTCTCATATCATGGAGCTAAACTATGGACAGCCTTGAAAGTCAGGAGAAGGAATTCGATCCTGTACTTAACTGGTTCTCTGTAAAAGATAATCTTGATAATTCTTATACATCCAGGCAGGTTTGCGAATTCCTGTCCTATGAAGTTTGAGCAAGATGATTTGGCGGGAATGGTTCGAAATCCAGTTAATATACTGTACGTTCTATGTAAAAGACATGCATTGATGCATGCGTTTGGCGATGATTCTATTAAAAGTAGGAAATATTGTTGGATAAACAAAAAAGTAAAAGCCGAGGAATTTAAATTACTTATAGAGCATCTGCAATAGACACCTGGCTGGAACTATTGTAAAATGGTGCTTAGGAAACTGCTCCCAGGAATATAACGTCTAAAACATCCCTACTGTTCTGAAGATGATGTTAAGTTATTTATACGTACATCGGTTAATAGTAGCATACACGGCATGGTTGAGTCACATGGTTCGGAAGAGATCCTATAGCAATATAAATGAGTCTCGTGTTAGGAGGATAAAATCTTGAAAAACCACTCGTGTTCTGTCTCTGTGGTTTTTTTCCTTGATAAATTGGTGTCATTGGCGTTTATTCCGTAATTTGTAGACTCATCTCTCTGGCGTTCATGTCGTTTATTGATTCAATAAAGTAAATGCTAAAATGTCTCATAGTCTTTCTTTAACTGCTTGGCTTTCTCCGCAGCCACATGCCTTAACCGAGCCGTAAACCCCAATAGGGACACGACGTTTGCTCCGGCGACAATTGCTCCGGGCTTTATTTCGTCTAAGATAGAGGTTAGGGGTAGGGTTGCAACAGGGTATTATGTAAGGGTTGGGGTTAGGTTAAGTAGAAGGTATAATTTGAGTAAAATGGCGCTTGTTTCATCTTTGTCAATATATTGTGCCAAGGATGAATCCATCGTGGGCGACTACAATCTTTTGGAGCAATAACTCATATTTTTCATTATTTCCGATTTCTCTCCCTCCCTCTCCCCTCTTCTGTCTCTCTCTCTCTCCTCATTCCATCTCCATTCCTCTTTCTCGTTCCTTCTTTCTTTTCTATTGCTCTACCTTAGTTCTTTCAAAGTCTATAATTGACATTGATGACATGGTATACAGTTTTTTTATCATCCATAATTTTTATTTTAATGGTAGGACTATCAGATTTAGTATTGTGGTCGGAATTACTCCTGATATTTGTCTATGCTTTGGAGATTGGTCTCAACCTAATATTTGTAAATTTGTATAAATATATATGTATGTGTATGTATATTTCTTTTTCTCTCTTTTTCTAATATTTACCCTTACTTTTGGCTGTTATATATCATTTCACATGCACATTTTAAAGATATTTTATATGTATAAGTTATGTACCTGTTATTTACATCAAATTGTACATTAAGCTTTATACTACTACCCTGCATCGACATTAATGCGTCATGACCTGGGCCTATCTTAATATTTATTATGTTTTGTATTGACTTTGTAAATTTCTTTCCTTTATTGTGATTTCAATAAAGTGATATAAAAAAAATGATAAAATAAATCTAGGGCTGAAGTTGGTCATTCCAGTAGGGTAGTGAAATAACAGCGGAGCAATTGTCATGAAACCAAAATATACTACCTTTTTGTATCTCTACAGGCTTTTACACTGGTGTCACTTCTGAATGTTTGTCGAGCTGTAATTGGTCCTACTCCTTTCGCTGTCCGTATGCTGGCTGAATCTACAGTAGCACTAGATAGACTTAAGGTACGTAGATCCATGTTGATCCATAGCGAGTTTTTGCGATTGTAACGGGGATGGATTCTACAACATAGTAAATCTATTGAAAATGCCTGTCAAAGCACATTGAATAACTCGTAGGTCTTTGTCGATTATGGTGAACCGGCACCCCTACGAAAAACAGCATTTGCTGAAAGGGTGTTCCATCCCACGAGTGGTAAATAAATAAATAAATAAAAAAGATCGTCCTAATATTCAGAGCTGACGAAAAATTGCAAATGTCGTTTGTCTAGAGTCACGGACGGCACTGCTGTTTGATTCACTGATTTTCGACAAAGACTGCTTTTGATAATAAATTCCCTATGTTCCCCTTTCCTTAAAAAGTGTTCCACTGCCGAATAAAGAAACAGAAAGGAAATGAAAGGGAAAGGGGCAATGTCTTGACTTGTTTTTATTTTTGGCCGTTATATCAAAATCGGCCATTAAAAAAAATATCGATTTTCATTTAGAAAAGGGATAATCCTTTGCTGGCTCACTCGTGAACATTCAATAATTTTCCCCGTATGCCATGGCGCAATGTCCTTTGCATTTATTCAATACCATTTAAAATAGGGAAAAAGAAGTCATGTCCATGGTCAACATTATCATTGTTTTTTGTGTGTATTTTTCACTAATTATGCCACTGGTCATCATCTCAAACTTTACTTGGTTGCAGTCAATTATGACCATGGAAAAGGCCAAACCGAATGAGACGCTTGAGGATACGAGTACAAACATGGCGGAAATCAGAGGAGGAGAATTTGGATGGGATTCCTTTTCATGTAAACAAGATGACACGCGAGAGGATACACCGATAGAAACCACTCCCGAAGATAAAAATCAGAATGGAATTATCAACGTGGGCTTTAGCTCTGAACCAGGTAGGCCTATTCGTCTTGATCTGTTGATGGTTGGACGTTAACATGCCATGTCTATGGTGTCAATGTATTATTGACTTTTATCTGTTGATTTGTTTATCAATTTATTAATTTATCTATCAAAATATCTATTCATTCATTGATTCTATTTACATGAATCACAAGAACATAACATCCCACCGCTGCCACCGTAATTACAAAACAGAAATAAAACTAATCTTCGGGAGGAAAATTTAGACAAAAAAAATAATGTTTGAATGTTTATACGCCAGCTTGTATTATTAAATTCTAATATTCTTTATTTTTCAAATTCCTCCCCTTCTCCCTCCCTCTCTTTCCATTTTCCTTCGATTCCCTCTCTGGATTTCTTGCGTTCTGCTAGAAATAATCAAGAATGGACTACACACTGCTGCTGATTCAAATGGGATTCATGGGCAGATATCTGACGTCAAACATCGCGATTGCAATGACATCACCAATAAATCCTCAAGTAAAATTGTACCTGTCCTTTTCGACTTGAACTTTGACCTCAAAAAGGTAATTGACCCCTCACACCACTTATGTACATATGTGTAATTTCACCTGTCTTTTAAAGCTGCATTTTTATACTTTTGGATCAAAACACGATTACGTAACTCTGTAACTTTGTATTTCTCTATCTTTGATATAATTGTCCAAAGATGTTTTACACGGGCGACAAACGGATCACCACACAATTTCTTAAACATTTAGTTTATTTGATAAAAAGGCTTGCTTTGCTACATCGAAAATCACTTTGTTTTAATTTGTCAAGCAAGTATTATCATTTGGCTGCCAAATATATGCAGAACTTTTATGTTATTACATAACATAACTTTATAAGCGATTCCACGGTCAGTCGCATTATACCTTTACGTGTCTTTTCTGATACTTGGTGCTGTCACAGGGGTGAGTCTTTCCCATTCTTTCTGTCAAGTTTATACTGTCATTTTATGTTGGCAACCGAGGCTTAAAAACAATATATACAGAAATACTGTATGCTATGCTTTGTGGACGGTCAGTCGCATTACACAAAGAAGACATGGAAACAAACTGACTAATTACTTTTTATTAGTTCTTTTAAATAAAAACACTTCTTTCAATTTCAATACCTGCAAAATGTTACTTACACATACAAGTCTCAAATAAGACATTTGAATAAGGGAAGCAACTTAGAGTTTCTGTGTTGATAGAAAATCTCCGGCCAGTCGCATTAGACTTTGTCCGACACCTCAAATTTGACATTTTCAACCCTTCCCGCAACTTATACAGTGCGTATCAAAAAGAAGTTTACACTTTGAAAAAACCCTGGGAACTAAAAAATATGCAACATGTGGGTAAATTTTTCACATATATTCTTGGGTATGGATCTCATCTATCCAATGAAAGTAAAAGTTATGACAGAATGTTACACTTGAGTGAGCACTGTCCATTTTTGTAAAGCTCGCTGAAATCTGTTTGGGCAGAAACGCTCGTTTTCACGCGGTGTCAAGGGGAAAGAGCGAAATCAAACTTACCCTGCGAAACATTTCTTATACATTTCCCTTGCACTTTAAGTCAATTGTAATAAAACGGATACTTTCAAGCATTTTGTAACAATTTTGCCACCCAAATTGAAATTTCAACACTTAATAAGCACAACCTTCACCCTTTTAGTGCCAGCTGGATCTGAGGACATAAGTGAATCTGAACAAAAGTTTTTATCAGACATCTCCAGCATTTTTCACTAAGGTTTTACCATTTAAAGAGGGTTTACATTTAATTTCTTATTTAATACTTGTTTATCCACACTTTTTTCAAAGCTTGACAATGATTAATAAAATGACAATCAAGCCTAAGCCATTTCATGTAAATCACAGCTCAGTGTAAAACAAATATCGTCACGATGGCTTTGGTGTGTGGGGGAGTGGGGTGGGGCGCAATTCACTCTTCGAAGTGTTTTGGGCAAGGAAACAAGTTGAAAAGTTAAAAGATATCTTCAAATCAATTTTACTAGCTAAATTCCACGTGTCCTTTATAATTAAGGTCTACTTTTATTTTCACATAACTATTTCAAAGTTCTGCGCAAATCATTTTTCACTAATTTTTCAAAAGTAAGTGGTGCTCACTCAAGCGGAAATATTTTTCGACAGTTATATCGTCATTTGCTTAAATGGATCTGTACCAATGTTAAAATGTGGAAAAATCTTCAGAATATTACAAAAGTATAATTTTACAGGATTTGTTCTAAGTGTAATTTTTTTTTTATACGCACTGTATATGATGATTTTCTTTATAGGTAAAATGACCTTTAGATTATCCAACTGAAAATTTTACAAAACAAACAATAGTTTTCTGTTAAATTTAAATCAAGTTAAATATATATATATATGTGTGCGTGTGTGTGTGTGTCGGCTATACATATTTCTTGATTTTTTGTGGGAGGGGGTGAGGATTGTCCTATAAGGATATGCGTAAGATTTTTTTTTTGGTGGCTTATTATGATCCCCTTTGTATTTATGAACTTCTATATGAGTTTTAATAGAAGATTTTGATCCAGATTTGAAGTAGAGCCACTTTTGTTTGGAATCGCCCTTATACTGAATTAGACTAAATACGACGGAATCAATAATTAATGTTAACTTTTCAGGGGAAGTTGGTTGGTATATGCGGACCCGTCGGTAGCGGCAAGTCCTCATTGATCAACGCCATCTTAGGTCAGATGGAGAAGGTCAAGGGCTCTTGCAAGGTCAGGGGGACATTTGCTTACGCTGCCCAGGAGGCCTGGATCTTCAATGCAACGGTCCAGGAGAACATTCTCTTTGGCTCTCCGATGGATCAGGAACGGTACGCCATGGTCTTGGAGGTCTGTAGCCTCAAACAGGATCTTGCGATCTTGACTAATGGAGACCAAACAGAGGTAATCTCGCAACCTCCTTCCTTATCAACTGTTTCACTTACTTTTGTGTAATACTTGCCGGCCCAGGGAGCGTTTCAAGAAATGTTTTTTGTATGTGTAACTGTAAACCTATGTGTGGGTGCGTGGCGGGCACGTGTGTGTTATGTTGTGTGAATGTATGTGTGCGTGAAATCTAGCTCGATTTATCAGCCATTTTGCAAAAGTAAGCCTATAAAACACAAGATGAAGATTTTTGTTTTGTCTGGAATGTCAAATAATGTGTTTTACAAGTTTCCGGGGAGACTATTAAGGAGTAAATACTAAAAATAAGGAATGATAATGTTATATCAATCTTTATAAATGGCCGGGTTTGAGTGTGCGTGAGGATCTATAATGTGTGTGACATTATATGGAGTGTGTGTGTGTGTGTGTGATTGAGCGTTGCGAATGTGTGACGTAGCGGCTTGAGTGCGGGGTGTGCGTGTAACTGTGTGGGGGTGTATTTGGGTGTGGGTGAGGGTGTGTGTGTGTGTGTGTGTGCGCGTGAATGAGGATGAGTGAGTATCATTTATTCCATTTTACGGAAAATTTATCGCCATGTTGGTTATCGATTTTGCTTGTAGATAGGTGAGCGTGGGATCAATTTGAGTGGCGGTCAGAAGCAGAGGGTCAGTCTTGCTCGGGCTGTGTATGCTGATCATGATGTTTATCTTCTTGATGATCCGCTGAGTGCAGTAGATGCCCATGTCGGAGAACACATCTTCAAGAAATGCATAAAGGGCGCCTTGAGCAACAAAACTATTCTTTTCGTCACACACCAGCTCCAGGTATAAAAAATGAAAAAGTTCGATTTTATTTCTTTTATTCATTGTATGGAATATTATTGTCCCATTTCAATACATTGGGTATTTGGTATCGAATCCTTAAAGTATTTGATAAAGGGGTTGTTTACAATCAGGGTATACCGAACTGTCTCTCATTTGACTAAAAAGTGGCTTTATCTTCCCTCAATTTTAGCGTGTGAGTTGCAAAAAAATATTTATTTATTTCAAATCGTCAGGCATAAGGTCAGTCACGTATTTCTATAATTTTTTAAAGAGGTTCAATCTCTAATACAATCTTGACTGTTCAGCCCATAGCGCCTATTTCTTGTGGTTACATGCTTAACACTTTGTTTCATAAGATGATTATATTGGCCACCCAAAATTAATAAACAAAAAACTCTTGTGGTTCATTACCAACAGAAATTGGCCTTTTAACTGACCCACGGATGTGGCAGTCTTCAAGAGGGTTGGTAGCTTGTTCCACAGCTTAGCAACCACGATAATAGATATGTCACCCGCATCAAGTCACATGATATCCAGTCATGTGAATGACAAATAATAACGATAGTAATTGATGACATTATACGCGAAAGCATTCAAAGGAATGAACCTTATAAGGAGCCCATTTACCTTACCTGGGATGAGTCCAGCACAGTGCTGGCAAATCGTTTGCGGTCGGAATTTAAACGCCATTGGTGTGATTCGAACAAAGGACCCTCCCATTGAAAACAAGAGAGTCGCAACTACTAGACAACGACTTAGCCTATCAATGATACTTCAGATTTCAATTTACGTTTCCCCATGACTCAGTACTTACAAGACTGTGATTCTGTAGCCGTAATGATGGACGGACACATCAGGGAACAGGGGACGCACAGCGAACTGATGACACAGAAAGGAGAGTATGACAGACTTATCACCACTCACTGCAGGAGACTGGAAGACATAGTCGAAGAAACGGAAGACGAGGAAGAAGATGATGATGACGAAGTGTTCCTCTGCCCTCCTCAAGCCAAAAGGTACATGGAACATCCATAAGGATTTTTTTCTGTTTAAATCGCCAAATTGTTTTTTTTTAAGTTAAGGTACGTCCAAATTGTTCATTGAAATTTTAGGGCGCCAACTTGACCTTTTAAGTTTGGGTTCGTCAATTTGTCCATAGACTCCAAATGATCTTAAAATTAGTGGACGACATGTTGATCTTAAATCAATGGGCGCGGTAAGGGGAAGGGGTCTGTGAATGATAATATGATAGTAATGTTTTTATGATTTTCTTGTCGCTTTTTGATCAACATGAACTATTATTAAAATTATGCAGTCTGTATGATAACTACTTCCTATATATTATATGTAAATACGCAGGGAGCACAGACGAATATCGTCTACCACTGTAGCACACAACACTAACCGTAGACGGATATCATCTACCAGCATCAGTAACTTTTTAAAGAAACCAGTGCTCACACGAACCAGATCATCGACATCTAGTATCAGCAGCTTCAGCAGCTTCGATGATGGTAACATCAACATTGACCAGGAAGGTACGATATTGTGTTAATTATTTATAGTAGTAGTAGTATAGTAGTAGTAGTAGTAAAGTAGTAGTAGTAGTAGTAGCAGCAGCAGGAGCAGCGGTAGTCGTAGTAATAGTAGTACAGTAATAGTAGTAGTAGTAGAAGTAGTAGTAGTACTACTACTACTACTAGTACTAGTAGTACTATAGTAGTCGTAGTAGTAGTAGTAGTAGTAGTAGTAGTAGTAGTAGTAGAAGTAGTAGTAGTAGTCATAGTAGCCGTAGTAGTAGTAGTAGAAGAAGTAGTAGTAGTAGTAGTAGTTGTAGTTGTTGTAGTAGTAGTAGTAGTAGAAGTAGTAGTCATAGTAGCCGTAGTAGTAGTAGTAGTAGAAGAAGTAGTAGTAGTAGTAGTAGTTGTAGTTGTTGTAGTAGTAGTAGTAGTAGAAGTAGTAGTAGTAGCATGTGCGTCAGCGCCAGAAGATTATCTTTTATTGCTGGGGGGAGGGCATCTACCCCCAAACACAAAATATAATCCTCTGTGCTGAGGGCCTTGAGCAGTAGTATGGTATGTGATAATATCAGCCAGTATCGATGTTATGATCGTCAACTCATTTAATTATTTAGTCAAGGGACACGTTCCATGAACCAAAGAGCCACTGATGTTCATTCAGTATTATTACAACCTTACTGAGAATTGGACTAATAGTAGGTCAAGCCTAGACGAAACGGCAATTAAACCAAACTGTTCGTAGGCCAAAAGTGTTTTTCAATGTGGTATAGACTCTCTGGGAAATAGACCAACTACTGTTAGACCAATTGAATATAAACAATTAACCTCACAGGACATCTGACCACATCAGAAGAACGATCCCACGGTTCACCTTCGGGAGAAGACTACCTTGGTTACATCAATGCCATGGGAGGCTTCTTCGCTCTTTTCTCAATCCTCTTCACTTACATCGTCGTGATAGGAATGCTGACAGTAAATAACTGGTGGCTAGCTTATTGGATTGAAAAGAGTAACAACCGACCGGTGAGTGCATGACAATTTTAATGATGATAATATGCAACATTTATTAAGCTCTTACTGCAATATTTCTGAGCGCTGTATGTGCCTACTGTTAAACTGGCTGTAACACGGCTACTCTGATCAGGCGCCTGAGCATTCAAATAATTTATTCATACCGGATACCCATTTACTAAACCTGGGTGCAGAGTGGCAAATGTAGATTAACGCCTTGCCAAAGGATGTGAGTGATGTGGTGGCCGGGGTTCGAACCCCGGACGTTGTGGTTCAAAGTCCGGAGACATCCACTGAACCACAACACCTCTACACGATAAACGCCTTATTGCCGAAGGACGATAGTACTGTGGTGGGATTCGAACAATTAATGTCTCACAGTGTGTTCACACTGTGGAACTCAGTGTGCATTAACATTTTAACAGTGTGAATAATATTTTCGCATTGTCCTCTATGTGAGCACTCACACTGCTCGTGTTCACAGTATGAAATTTTCTTTACACTGTTATATTTGAGCATTTTATCAGTGTGAATCACATCTTAACACAGTTCCCACTGTGGAAACACTATGTGACACAGTGTTCTTGAAAAGTGAAAGATGATCCATGTACCTGGACGCGAGCTTTCTTTGTCAATTTTTCTTTCGGCACCACATAATTTATTTATATTTAAAGTCTTTGAATGAGTTAAGATATTTTTCAAAGTCTCGTCTCAATTTCAAACCAACCCCACTGGGAGGAATACAGTGTCACAAAGTGTGATCACAGTTTGTTCACATATTGGGACTATGTGAAAATATTATTCACACTATTAAAATGCTCAAATTAAACAGTGTGAAGATATTTTCACACTTGGACACCTCGACAAATGTGACTGTTCACATCGTATTCACACGGTCGAATAAGTGAATATGTCCTCCACATTGTTGAAATTCTCAGATTTAACAGTGTTAAGATTTTTTCACACTGTTGACACCTCGACAGTGTGACTGTTTGCAGCGTGTTCACATAGTCGACTATGTGAATATGTGATCCACACATGTAAAATGCTTAAATTTAACAGTGTGAAGGTGATTTCACATTGTGTTCCACACTGTGACACACTGTGGGACAGTATGTTCTTTTAGTAGGGAATAAAGGAAAGACAATCTGCCAATTTAATTTTCGCTCTTACTCAGATTCGAACCCGCAGTCGTCGAATTTGATCGGTCATGCTGGCGCTGGGGCGTTAGTCTATAGGCCTACATGTACCAAATGCCAAACAGAGCGCTTGAAAAACTATGATAATCTTGACAACAACATTATTTTCCCCATTTTCTATTACCATATAATAAATTATGCACAGTATAATGAGACGGTAGACGGGGAAGCCCCAACTTTAGTGAACGATCCTAACCTCTGGTTCTACATGCTGGTGTATGGAGGAACCCTGCTTCTAATATTTATCGTAGCCGCCTTTAAGAGTGTTATCTACATGAAGGTAAATTATTTATTGAAATTTTAAAATATTCTAAAATTCAAAGTGCTCTAAATTTAATTGGACGATGTCTACATATCTTTTTTTTTATAATTGATTAAACATATGTGAAACCAACGATATTGTAAAGCGTCAATCTCCCAGTGAATAAGAAAAAGTAACAGTAATTTACCATTTACATATTGTTTAAACATTTAAATAAATCAAAGGTTTAAATCTCCTAACAAAATAAAGATTGGTAGAAATAATAGTAATTTATCCTCAGTCGTTGATAGAACACTTACATTAAAAAAAACGTTTTTGCAATTAGGGACAAGTTTATTGTCATATCTAACCAGCTTTTGAAAATATGATAAAGTTTAAAGAAAGCACTGATATCTCTGACGAGCGGCCGTGCGCCAGCAAGATCTTTTTCTATATATCACATAACTTGATTTTGTTTATAATGTCTCCTCACTTTTTTGAGTTATTGTATCGTTCTGTAGAATTGACGTCATAGAGGTTTCCTTGATTTCAAGTTTTTGATATAATGTCTTTGTTTATCTTCTTTGCTTTCCTCATAGTTTACATTAAACGCGTCATCCTCGTTACATGATAATCTATTTCGATCGGTCATTCGAAGTCCAGTCAGCTTTTTTGATACCACCCCTACCGGACGAATTCTAAATAGATTCTCCAAAGACATAGATGAACGTAAGAAGACTTAACTGTAGACTGATTTCTTGTTGTCCGTACATTCATCCGTCTGTCTCGTTTGTGATAGATCAACTTCATACTTGGTCCATGTATTTATATTTGAAGGGAGGTCATCTGATTAGATTTTCGGGTAACCGGGTCAACATTTAAAGAACTTCTTGAGCTTGACCACGGAATGTGGCAATCCTCAGGAAAGATGGTAGCTTGTTCCACAGATTAGCAACAACATCATTGAAATCAATATCACTAGCACGTTTTTTGTAGAGACGAAGATGTCCTTGTATTCTTTTTTGTAAAGGGATATTTTCTTACGTAATAAGACTGATTAGATGAACATAATTTAGTGAAATCCTGGAGTAAAATAACCATGAAGATTGCGTTTATTATCTTTGCATGGTAGGTTACGGTACAGTCAAAATTCAAGTTAATATAAGAAGTAAATGAATTAATTAAAAATCAATTCTTGAAAAATCATTTTTGATTCGTAGTCGATGTCATGCTCCCAATCAACATGGAGATGAGCCTGAACTATCTCCTTACGATCGTCGCATCGTTGATCACCATCTCCATCGTCTTCCCGTATTTCATCTGCGCCGTCATCCCTGTCGCCCTCGTCTTCGCCCTCATCATGGTCTTCTACCGCAAGGGCGTCAACGACCTCAAGCAGTTGGAGAACCTGAGTCGATCACCTTGGTTTTCCCACATTGGATCTACCGCTATGGGTCTACCCACCATTCACGCCTATGGAAAGACCAATGACGTCATTACGAAGTGAGTCCTGTCTTTGCGTGCTCAAGAACCGTTCGGGGGTTTATTAACAACCTAAAAAGGTTCCAAAGTGGCTGTTTAAAGGTAATTTACAGCATTTTAGGGAACCTTCCAAGTTTCTAATTCGGGAAAGCATAGGACCCCCTAAGAACATTTTTTTTCCTAAGAGTATTCTATAAACTAACCTCTAAGAGCATTTTTTCCTACGAGTGTTCTATAAACTAAGTTCTAGGAGCACCTGATAGTAAACTGTTACTCAGAAACGGATGTTGTCCATCACCTCTAATATTTTCGTGACTAACAGGCCTTGTAAATTTTAGCATATAAGCTCACATGGTAAGTCATCACATTACTTTCTCAGACCGACAATACCCGAGGCAAACCAAATAGTTTCTTTTCCAAGAAAACTTTGTTAGCTGCGCCCAAGAGAACTAACTGTATCATAATATTTCCAGTGCTCTTCACTCTGAGAGCTACTGGCGAAACTGTCTGAGAAACTGAATAGTCTGACTCCTTGATTTGATATCAAACAAATATGAATGTAATAATGAAAATGCTGATGAAACAATGTTAATGACGGCACAAAACTGGAAGAATGTTCGATTCATTTTCATTACAGATTCGTTGATCTTCTGAACACGAATGCTTACCCTCTGATGCTGTTCAGGATGGCAAACCGTTGGGCTGGAGCAAGACTTGAGCTTCTTGTTATTTTTGTAGTCACCATTACGAATCTTCTGGTTGTTCTCTATCACGGAAAGATACCGCCCTCAACGGCTGGTTTTGCTGTCTCCTACGCAATGCAGGTACGTTTTTTTTCTGTCCGTCATCATGCCTTGTTTTCACGAGGCTCAGGAAATGTTTGCGAAGGTTTGCAAGGACGCGGATATAAGAACTTCGCAAAGCATTTATATTTTAGGTCATAAAATTGCCCAAAATGTGCGCTCAAATAGGCCTATTTTTTTTTCACAAAATTACTGGCAAACGAAAAGCAATTACAAAAGTCCTTGCAAATCTTTACAAATTTATTGTGAGTCCCTTGAAAAGCAGCAGCAGGCTTAATACACCCACTTTTTTCGGTTCATTGAAGATGTTAATGGTAATAAACGATACACTGACTGTACCGGGTGACTTTTTATAACACACTTATGCAATAAATCAATTGTAGTTATTGCCACCTTTGCGAAAAATAGATGATAGTGACAAGGATGAAGTTTATAATTATTCCAGGCAGGGGTACTTTACCAAGAGTACCAAATGAGTTTTAAACTAATAAAGGAGATTAATTTCTTAAGGTATTTGCATTTATCATTTCATTTATACGCCATTGATTGCAACATTTCATTATTTTGAATTATTCATTTTTTTAAATCAAGCTAAATCAAAATCAATTTGATTAAATTTAATTATTGTTCTTGTCATCACAGCTTACAGGAATGTTCCAACTTACAATGAATATGCTGACTGATACGGAAGCACGCTTCTTCTCTGCTCAAAGGATAATGCAATACATTAGGGTAGGTTTATGACTGCAAAATCTACAGAAACATATCAAAACGCAAATTTCAAACACACAACATATTCCAATTTCACGACAAGTTACAAAACAAATTACAAAGTGGGTGATCATTCAAAGGGCCACTCTGGAAAGAATATCCTGCAAGTTGAGGATAAAATGCTACTAATTTTCGTTTGAGATCCCTCTTATATTAATCAATTCTAAATTTTAAAATAGTTGTTACCAAATGAAAATAATCGTTAGTATTATTACGATGATGATCTTGATTATCATCGTCATCATCATCATCTTAAATTACTGTAATTATTCATGTTATTATTATCATTATTGATATTGTTATTCTTCTGATCATTATTGTTTAATGTTGTTATTATTATTGTTGTTGTCATGTTAACATTAAAATTAATGTTATTATTGTTATCATAATTATTATCATCATCATGAATATTATTTTCATCATCATCGTAATAATCGTAATCGTTGTTTTTATTATTTTCTATAAGGACAATTAATTGAAACGTTTGCACGCCACCTCACAAAAGTTACGAAATTTCATGCTGATTTGGGCAAAATACACCCATTGGGAATGGATGAAAGAAACATTTTTCTAATGATCAATGCCAATAAATGTTATTGCTTTTGTATAAAGGATCTCAAACCTGAGGCCTCAGAGACCACCCAGACGAGTAGGCCAGAAAAAGAGTGGCCGAGCCAAGGAGAGATTCGATTCCATCACTTCCGGATGAGATACCGGGAGAACCTACCATTGGTCCTCAAGAATGTCACCTGTAGCATCCGAGGAGGAGAGAGGATCGGCATCGTGGGAAGGACTGGATCGGGTAGGTTGTTTACGAGCGACTTTACGGACGACTGCTGACCCTTTTTTAAGAGCTAAATCAACACCTATGGAAATTTTGTGCATATCATTTACCGCAAGAAAGGATCACCAGTCGTTCGTAAAATCATGAAGCTATTAATAGCTTCATGGTAAAATCGTTTGTAACTTACGAGCACCTTTATGAAACACCCACCAGCTTAGAAATCCATAGAAGCCACCACGTAGGGGGGACGTGTCCCCCCCTAGTCCAAACAGTAGGGGGACACAATATCGAATTCCCCCTACTATTTGTGGTCATTTATGATGGTGAGAAATACATCATTCAAAATCGAAATAAAACATGTATTTTAGGACGAGATGGCCTCTCTTTTGGGATGACAACCATTTTATTTTGCTTGCTTGTCAAATTTATTTTCGTCGAAATGACCTTAAATTTTGGGTGATAACCTTTTTTTGTCAAATTTTCCAGCCCCTTGTCCCCCCTACCTTTTGGGAGAGATTTCCGCCCCTGCAAGCCACCAAGTTTCACTATCAAGAAAAGAAGCAGAAAGGGAAAAGGGTGAAATACATTGTTACCTGATGTCCAAATCTATCAAAAAAAAAAAAAAAAAAATTCTATCAAACACGTCAAAATTTTTGCTTCCTTCGTTCACATTTTATTTTAAATAGAAAATTTACCCCATACCTCATGTATGTCAACCTCAAATGTTCCTAATAAACAGGCACTGGCACCCACCCTATTTTTGTGAAGAAAAGATGAGAAAATGATTAAAAAGAAAGATTGAAAGGATCAAAAGAAAAGGTCGTTTAACTCGTTCAATACCTTAAAATATTCAATCGAAGAAGAAACACTGGCGCATACCTTCTGTTTCATCTGCACCACCCCCCTGTCAAAATACTTTTAGTGCCCTAACCCGTGAAAAAGGTGTATCAAAAGTTGGTCTCGTTCCGTCAGATGTGGATCCATGAATTTAGAATTGGGGCAGAGAATATGAAGTTTTTCTTTTCTGGGCTATAAAGAAAAACAATACCATATTGAACCACGTTCTTTTAGCGGTAAATTTCCAATTCGTATATTGCCAACTCGTCCGTTCATCAAGTGGTTTCCCTTTATTTAGTGTGATGCCATTTCGTCCATCAACATTTCGTCTAACAACCATTTGTCTAATAATCACTTTGTCATATCACCGCTTCGTCTATAACAATTTCGTCTCATAACCAGTTCTAATACCCATTTTCTTTTTATTCATTTCGTCCAATTTATATTTAGTCCAATTAGACCAAATGTTATATGAACTAAATGGCTATTGGACCAACTGGATATTAGACGAAATGGTGAGTGGACGAAACGGCAATTAGACCACGTTGATAGTGGAAGAACTGAAGGTAGAACAAATGATAATAGATGAGTTGGTAATTGGACGATTTGGCATAAGACCAATTGGAAATACAGAAATCGAGACAGTGTCAGATTCAGGATGTGATTACATTCATAACAATTATCAAATATAATTTACTAAAACGTGTTTAATTGTTCGTTAATCTCCCAGGGAAGTCGTCTTTAAGCGTCGCCTTGTTTCGTCTGGTTGAAGGATGTGATAAAGGCTCGATATCCATCGACGGGGTGGACATATCAGGACTTGGTTTATTTGATCTTAGGTCTAAGATGTCCATCATTCCCCAAGATCCAGTTCTATTTATTGGTACAGTCAGGTAAGTGTATGGTTGGCTAAACATTTAGTAGGATGGAATTTTCTGAATGCCCGAACACCCAAAGGCAATTCCGTAAAATAATCAACCTTTTTGTACATCCAACCCCCATTTGTCTCAGATTTTACATCACTTCATAAACTGCATGACCAAGTCATGGTCCATTACAGACTGTCAAAAGAACAAGAAATCAGAGACAGAAAATTTCATGAAGGTCCCCCTTGGGGTCGGACGTACATATCTTATGGAATTGCCCCCGATCAGGATAGCCGTACTAAAACCTGGGATAGAGTGTGTAGTGCTTCGAACGAAGCACTATACATACAATATATCATATTTCTTTTATTGCTAATACTATTTTGATTATCATTATCATCATTATTTCATACTACTGTTAATATTATTTTTATTACTATTACTATTATTAATATCATCATTATATCTACTACTTTTATTATTATCATCATCATTGTTATTTATTATAATGAGAAATAACGTTGTCTCTCGTATTTGACTTATTTTTGTTACACGATTTTGTTTATTTAGGTTTCCCTTTCCTTCATGTGACATCAACCGGAAATTTATTCATTTTCTGTTATTATCACATTTAGATACAATTTGGACCCTTTCGGTGAAAAGAGCGACAGTGATCTATGGCAAGCACTTGAAAAGGCCTACTTGAAAGAGAAGGTGTGTATAGTTTAGTGTCATGTGACAAGACAGTCATGTGACAGATCACCTGTGGCACGTGATACCGCGAACTACATTCTGACCCAAGAATCAGACCACTGTATGTTCGGTGAACATACAAGACAATATGCGGTTAAGTCTAAAATTTGATACAGAATAATAGTAATAAACATTTATTGTATAATCTGACTTGATTGTAACATGCCATATATAGATGATATTTTATTTACGGTCGTATTTCAAAGCAAAAATAAATGCTTGTTGGCTTACACCGCAATCATCACTCTGTCGTGAAAATAAAAAAACATGCTCAAAATCGGCCATGATTAAGTTTGGGTACGTTTCGTGTCATTTAATGCATTTCAACAATTTTTAGTGATTACAAAAGTTTTTTTTCTACTGTTCAGATTAGCTCGCTGGAGGGTAGTCTTGAGGCACCCGTCACTGAAGGAGGAGACAATTTCTCGGTTGGTGAGAGGCAGCTGATGTGTATGGCGAGGGCGTTGCTTCGGAATAGCAAGGTAGGACATTGTATGTATATGGAAAGCCTAGTGTGTGCTGAATACATATCCCAGATTTCAGAGATTTTCTTTGTATTTATGATTTCAATATAAGACGTAATTAATCCTACACCTTTATTGAAAAAAGTGTAAATCTATTTCATTTTCCTCGATTGGTGTTAATGCAAATAAATACCATTTTATCATGAGTATTTTGATCTCATGTTCATTTTCATTGATAAAATAATAATTTTGTGTTCTGTTCCATTTATACACCAAAAAACCTTACGTTCTTTTTCATTTACATATTAAACAGCAAGACTTTTTTCTCTCTTACGTGTGTTTTTACGCTGTCTGGAGGTCACATACTTTCTTAAAACTTTATTGGTGAATTTATGGTCCTTTCTCTGTCTTCTGTGCAAGAAGTTCTCACCTTGGTGTTTTTATTAACTCTTTTATTATCTCTCACAAGACACTGAACAAAATTTATTTTCCTTAAAAATGTCAGATATTGTTCTTGGACGAGGCAACAGCAGCAATCGACACAGAAACGGATAGCTTGATCCAACAAACAATAAGAACAGCGTTTAGTGACTGCACCACCCTTACTATAGCCCATCGGCTGAATACAGTACTAGACTCAGATAAGATTCTAGTTATGAAAGATGGAATGGTAATTAGCCTTTTCTCTCTAATTTGTATGTGTTTGTCTTTGTAGTTTATGATGTTTCCTTACTCTGTATTTTCATGGTGAATGCAGTTTGTTTAACTGCAAAGCGCCTTTGTAAAGCTGTTTGCTATATTGTTTATTTATTCATTTATTCATTTTTTCATTCATTCATTCATAATATTTATACAGGATGAAAAAGAAAATCGATTTCAGCAAGTGTGTCAAAACTAAACAGTACCGTACAGTATTAAATCACTAAAACACAAATAATAAATAGTGTGTGTGGGGGAGGGGTGTATATGGACCTGGAAGTGGGGACATTTCTTGTGTTTTTAACCCATCAACCGGGGACATCAGACAAAGGGACGTCCCCTTTCCAGATAGCCATGCCGATTTTCTTTTATCTTACTTCAATTACACTCATATAGAAAATGCAATTTTTTTCATCCCCTAGATCGGTCAAACTCATGTTCTGTGTGTAGAAGTAGGACGCATCCCCAATTGAAAATCGTGCTGTTTGGTACCTATTTTATCCAAATATGTGTCTGTTAGTGCAGGGATGATATTGACATTTGTGTGTGGGTGGGTGTGTGTGTTACAGCGCACACACACGCCCCCACTTTCCAGGGTGTTTTTCCTCTGATACTTTTGAAAGTGGGTGTGTGTGGGTGTGTGTGTAATACAGAAACATTAGAAACTGAATAAATATAATAAAAAGTGGAGAATATTTGGCTGTAATGAACAATTTGAGGATTAAATGAGGAAAAATGAAATAAGTGAAATAATTATGTCTATTTTTTTATCGCCCTATACAGGTTGCAGAGTTCGATTCTCCGGGAGCTCTCCGTGCAAACCCCAAATCCCTCTTCAGCGGAATGTTATCCGCAATAGCAGCTGAAACTCAGGACACCTAGTGCAAAATAACTTCTCAGGACAAATGACGTCACAATGCAGTGTTACCGTTCTAGAACATTTATACTGCATATTATTTTCATTCAACACAGACTGTTTGCTGCACGATTTGCCAAAGTTTATTACATGATAAACAAAGAATGTGATATTACTCATGCCTTTAGACAATTTGTAGAGTGCACAGACTCACATAGCCATGTCGCGTTGATAATTTTAGTCTCGATTTGATTGCAATAGTGTTGAAAGAAATCCGGATTATCATTTGTCTTCCTGTCGCCTGGAAGCGCGGGAATCAAACTAATGGGGCGTTGCTAGGAACATGCAATTAATCGCAAGTCAATTTTAGGTTCCTAAGATCAATTGAAAGTCATGCATTTCATTGCAAATTTGCAGTTGATTGACGGTCTACCTATTGCATCAACTAGTATAAATTAATTTGCTTTACTTGAAATTGATCATTCACTTGTAAATTTGCAACTGGAATTTGCAATTGATTGCATGTCTCTTGCATCACCCAAGCCATCTTTAGATGTTGTATATTTTACTCGTAAATAGATGGAGCTAGCGCCGGATCTATTTATAATGTGTTACAAGGAGAATTAATTAATATGACGTGGGGTACTTTGTTCGACGATGATATTTACAAATCAATTCACTTACATCAGGTTTAGAATGCGTTCATCACCAATGTACAGTGCGTCCCAGTGAAAAGGAAACTGGGATTCGGACATCTTTTTTTTTCTTCAACGGTAAATTAATCATATTTCATTTCATTGTACAATTTAATTATTCCTCTAACATTTTGATTTCTAATATGCGACGAACACATCAAAATCTGATTGCGCAGAAAAATTGGAAAAGATTGGTTCGTGATATTACAATCGTTCTTATTCGACGAATGGCTCATTAGCATTTATTTTGTATTCTTTGTTAAGATTCTCTCACTGATCCCTGAAATGAGAGGGATTCAGCTTAACACGTGATATTCTGCGCAAATCGTTTCTGATAGGCCTCAATATTTATTGTTTGTAGTCTGCCATGCGTGAATTATTTCTTAAGCTGTTGGGCTTAAATTAAAGATGACATTCCAATCTTACTATATTCATATTAAATACATGTTTGATAATTGTGAAATATATCTCTGAAAAGGTTTTTTTTTGGTGGGACGCACTGTATGGTATCTTTTCAAAGGTACGTCTTGTTTAACTATCGTACGTCTCTGAAATATGGGGAAAATGAAGACCCAGACATATCATATCATAACTTTATGTTTGCCTTGTTTGCCTGCAAGCCATCTATACATTTTGCATGAAGAACGGTTTGTTGTGCGGACACCACATCTCAGGGGAACGTTTCATAAAGCTGTTCGTAAGTTAAGAGTGAGTTTAAGAACGACTGGTGATCATTGTGGTAAGTGATATTTCACCATTGATTATTAAGCGCGTAAGATGGATAACCCGTCGTTCTTAAAGTCGCACTTACGAACAGCTTAATGAATGACCCACATGCAGTCCAAGAAAAAAATTTCTCAGGTATAATTATACCTGTCTGGAAGCTTTGCTCAGACATTACCACTACCTCTTAAAGTTCTACTTTTAGTACTTTTATCAGCTGCATGCTTGACATTTGAAAATTATATTATCATGTGACCTCAAAGTATAGCGACAATCACTGTATCAATGTGTTTCCTATGTAAGCAGCTTGGCGTTATACCAGCAAAAAGCTGTCCTGTCGAGTTCCTACTTGGGTTACCATAACAGAAACAGAATTAGAAACAGTATTGTCAAAAAATAATTTTACATTTAACGTCAATCCTGATCATTTTGTTTTACATGGCTGTCACTTTGATAATTTTCACAACAGCGTATGTTTGCGATGAGTATACCGCAGTACGAACTTGTATGCGACTTGACAAATAAAACATGCACCAATCTTTTTAAAAGTTTTCATGCGTCATTAATGGTGAAATAATGACGCGAACTGCGGGAGGATCCGTCAAATAAGAGATGTGTGAAATGCAGCTAAAGTATGGAATTACAATTCTCCAGATACTAACTGATATTCTTTTAATGACAATGAAATTAAAGTAAAGATATTGACGTGTATATTTTTGTAATAGTAATTCTTTGGCAATATAATATTACAATAACATAGGTATATTTACCAAGGGAAGCCACTTCAGTTCTGAATACTGTTCTCCCGATGGGCCCTGCTATTATTATTACCCGGCTTTAGCTGGGCTGCCTAGGTGCTCAAGCATTCAAGGAACATCTTCCTACAATTTCTTAGCCACTCCCCACAAATATACCTACCATCAGTACAAAACCTTTGTGCTAAAAAACCAAATCATCTTCCATTAGTTATTCGGTGTTATATTAGACAGTGGATCTGGATATTCAATAGATTACTTGGATTAAGCTGATAATTATGACGTGTTGAATTATTGTTTAAGTGGCCCAAATATTGAATAGTTTGTATTTGTGTGCAGCACTTTGTAACCGAAAGGAAAAGACGCTATATGAAGTGTCTTGGATTGGATTTGATAGTTTTGTGTATTCTTTGTGATGTTTCTGTCCCCTTTGTAGTAACTGTATATTGCCAAACTTTGATTGTTTAGTATTCTGAATGCAAATGTAAATGTAAAACCTTTATAACTTACATTATACCTTGATCCCACTGGAATGTGATCCGTAACGATTGCCCTTTCATGGCTGATCGGATTTTGTGGGAGCCAATCAAAATTTCTTTTACAATAAAAAAGATTGCCACGACTGACCTCAAGATCTTATCAACCCTGACACGATCATTACGATTACATCACGATTTAGATACGATTTCAATCGTGACCCCGAACCATGACAGTTGGAAACAGGTATTACGTATCTCTGCAATTCATTGCAAACTTCATTTTCCAACTAGAAATTGCCAAACTTCAACTCGATCATTTTGTAAGTTTTGAACAAATATAAATTGAGGTTTTTTTCTCCATTTTTTTTATTTTGGTTGTACCGTCTTTCAATGAAAAATGTATTGTACTGACATGAATTAATTGGAAGATATATCTTTCATACCCTTTCCTTGTTTTCAAGCATTTAATGTACAAAATGTAAATAAACTTTGTTTAGCTTTCATAATTTGACAATGCTGCTTTTTTATATACCTATCTGGTCTTTCAGTGACTAAAGGATATTGCCAAAATTCAGCTGATTTTCTTGTTGCATATATTTTTTTAAACTGCCATTCAATGCAAACTTTCGTCTTTCATGTATTTATTGAAAATGTTAAAACTTCTGTATTCTAATCATTGTACAAACTTGTTTTACAGTAATGTTATGATGTTGTGTAAAATGCTAAATTTGTCAAAAATTTTTGAAAAACTTTTTCATTCGGTCATTTATATTTAACCGTCATTTTAAGCAAACCTTTATCTCGAATTTAATTATTGAAAATAATTGGATCTATTGTATTCTTATTGTACAAATATGTTATTTCTGAATTACCAAGCCTCCGATGTGTCGTACCTTAATGTGTAAATCGAGGATCTCTTAATTTTTACTTGTGTTTTTGAAACATTTCGATTGTGACTGTGCCATGGACGAGTGATGATCTATAGTGGCAAAGTCGCTGATCGGCAATCAGTAGATGGGAGGTTCAAATCCAGCTGATTCCTAGATTTTTTCTGACGTCTTTTTAGATCTATTTTACAGTAATATGCTATCATGTCATTTCATGCAAGATTTGTATTTTGGTGAATAACTGAATTATTTGTACTTTTCTATGAATCTTCTATGAATACATATTTTTATATAAGCTCAACGGGTGCAAAAATTCTTTCAAACAATTACTAAAAAAGTCAAATTACATTGATTCACATGTGCAATTGTAAAAGAAACTTTTTTCAACATTTTTATTTTTGTGCACATTTCGTCATTTGAAAGTAGCTGGATATCATATACGTGTTACCCATGCTAATTATTTCTTATTTTTACATCGAATAATTAATATACATTAATGTTGTTAGATATTGGTTTTGTAAGACTCAATGCATTATCAAATGTCACTCCATTATGTGATAACTTGCATAACGCAAGAATTAATATCTCAGGTCGAAAATGGAAGTCGTCAAATTCTATTGGTTTCTATTTTATCAGCAAATGTCATTAAAGATGTTTGTAATGGCAAAACATTAAATTATGTCTGCTTGATTTATTCAGAGTTATTTTCTTTATAAGATTTGCTTTCCATGTATCATATTGTCATAGTATATTCAGGTAAGAAAGATTTTCTTTATTTACCTATATTTTCCCCAAAATACATTGAATTAGAGGGGTAATATAGGGTAACATAACGAATGACTTTGGTTTGCCCTTTTCTTCGTCGGCTTCCAATTATTCTTTTCTCCTCTTTATCTATTCAATTTTTTCACTCCATGAAAAGTCATTTTGCCCCTGCCCCAATTTTGTAACACCATCATAACTTAGTTCCATGTCCTACTGGTTAATTAGTGTTGATTAACAGCAGAAATTCCACACATATTTATCACTGGAAATATGACAGCCCTACCTTTGAGCCCTGTTTCATTTATAATTATTTATTTCCCAGCCAGTGGCCTTATAATGAGATATTATATTAGAATATTCTATTAGAATGTTAGAAAAGACATGATTTACATTTTGGGGAAATATAAACAGTACTTTTGTCATTATGTTAATTTGTATAAGAAAGCTATCAATCTTGATATCCCTGATATTTACAAAAATGGGATATTTTGAAGTAATATAGCTAATGGTTCATTGTTAGATGAATATACAAGGATTGGTGGACATGTTGTTGGTATACCCAAAACCGTTGTCAATAGAAGAATATACTTATACAAATTTCTGGAATTGTCTTTGAGCTAATACGAAATGGATTTTACGTAAGAAAGTGAACGCACATAAAATTGCAGTATTTATGCAACAAAAGCTTTTATCTCAGTATTTCTGCAATAATGCTATTTGTCGAAGGCTATTGGCCGCGATTGCTTGGCGGTTATTAACGGCTAATGAGTATTCCTTCTTTCTGCCTTTCACTCCCTTCTATTGTTTTTTTTTTTACTATGGAGCGCTTATCGTCACTATGGTTTCGGGATGCAACTGGTAAGTGCGTTCACATTGCCGCATAAATCACCCGCTCAAATTGAGTGGAAATGTGTAAACGGCCCGCGGAGTAGATTGTGTTTGTGTGCTTTTGTGTGGTGCGCGTGTTTGTGTCTGTGGGTGTCATGTCACACATGTGTGTATCATAATAGAGAGAGGGGGAGGGAGAAAGATAGAAATAAGAATAATCCACATAGCCTACGTGTGTATGACATTGCTTCTTTATTTTTCTTAGAAATTAGGGATGTCTTTACGAACGAATGCTAGCGAGTACTGGTGCGTGTTTTTGTTTTTTGGTTAGGCCCCTTTTATGTGTCTAGAAGACAGTTATTTGAATGCGATCTGAATTTTTGACATGGTCCTCTGGTTTAGTTGGCCTAATCATTTTGTGAAATGTTTTCAAATCAAGTAGAGGAGATGAGTGTGTGTGGACATTGGTAATGTGGGTGAGCGGGTTTATTCATTTTTTTTTGTAATACTCTAAATATCTTTGGGAAAATTTAGGCCAATGTTTGTGTCTGCGTTTGGGTTCCGTACACAGAATAATAAATATGTTTTATAGGCCTACTATTCAATTGGTAGAATTAAGCATAACATGTGAACGCCATAGTCAGTTTACCAGTTGTGTTTATCATGCATCAACCCAATGGCGTCAAAACATTCAAAATTGGCGTCTCGTGGGGCCCCACTACCAGAGTGCAGCGTACACTTAATTCAATCACGTGTTGCGTTTTGTCTCACCATTGTCTTTATTACCATATACCTGTGCACTGAATGGATGTATGATTGGTCAGGGGAGGCGGGCTACAAGTCACTCGCATCGCCCGGTTTATAAAGAACGACTGCAACGAATTGCCATGAATCAACACTGATGTGCCTTCACTGCAAGCACGCACGGTTGCTATAACCCGCCATTTTTAAAGTGATTGGTGGAGACTCGAAACTTCAAGTTCTCTTCATCTGAATTTTGCGGGCTCTCGAAGGCAGTCCGAAGCAAAAGAAACGACTTTCCTGTAAGAGAGTTCCCCTTCATCCACAAACAGGTAAGGTAACTATTGATTTAAGTTGTCTTCCACGTGACCTTGCATATCGGGGAATGGGTTTGAAAGATAGCATCAAAACATGTCAAGCCATGGGCTTGCTCCCGCCCTTTAAGTCTCAATTTCATATAAAATTACTAAAATACCGTGCTAAATACCACAGACAAGCTTACTTTACTAAGCTGAATAATTGTCTTGATATTAATAATCATCTAAAATTTTACATTCTTTTGTCAATGGATGTTGTAAAGAGAGCAAGGGAGAAATAATTGATATGCCACTAGCTAGTCTCAAATGGCCTTAGTTGAAACAACGATACAAACATTTTAGATGATTGCGGAAGGATGAATTCTAATTTTAATGCGTAAATCGCTTTCAAAATAATCTCAATTCTTTGGTCACTTTGAAGTCAGTATGTATCCGTATAAATCAACGAATATGTATTGCTGACAAGCGAGCGTTCCTAGCCACTGCCTCAAGAGCAGGGAAATTATCTCCCCAACTGTATAAAGAACGCAGTTACACTCGATGTATTCAAGAAACATCACAAAACACATCTTTTCCGTAATCCCCCTTGCTACGTTGGTCTTTCATTGTTCTCTAATTTTCATTTGCATTTTTAATGATCATGTTTTGTTTCATTGTAAATACCTAATTGTATATAATGCGCTTTGCATACCTTTCCTGCTTCGTTATTTTCTTCATCTGTTTTTTGTTTGTTTTGTCTCTGATGGTTTTAAGGGAACTGATTGAACAATTCCCTTAGGCTTAGTGTATTATTCCAATTTATTTTTACACTGCGTTTTATAGCGTATATGACTCGTGGATGAAATTAAAGTATATTGTCTCGATACACTTAGTAATGCATGAATACAATCGTACACGTTGAAATTGATAGAAGTAAACAAACGGATAGGCACATTTGAAGTACGTGAGAGGGTGTATGCTATTAGAGACGGAAAATGCCTGGAAATGAAATATCATATTTGTAAACCAGTCGAGTGAATGAGCTTTCAGAGGATGCTCTCAGCCTGCATGTTTTCAAGAAGGGTAATTAAATGGACAGTACGAAAATCGGGGGGGGGGGGGCTGGCCAGGGATCCTTTAACGCTTTAAAAAGGAAAGAAAATGTGTCGTGTCAATATGATGCAAATGAGGACGAAACATTCCATATATTTCATCTAATGATTCACTCTTCCAAGGCAAGCAAATAATGGGGAAAAAATTATAGGGAATGTTTTTATCAAGAATAGATTTGCCTTTGATAAGTATGGTGAACTATGTACTATATGCATAAAATATCACAACTTCACTTTCCAAAAGCTAGAAGCGGCACAATTATAACGACAGGTTTAACGAATCTAGCGCCACAGGAAGAAATGAATAAGAGGTAGGGGTGCAATATTTTTTTTATCTGAAAAAGATCCTATATAAATGTGGGAAGGGGATTCAAAGCAACCCTTTGCTTCGATAGATGTAAATAAGATATTTTCAGAAATTAGACTTTGATTAATTATACTAAAATATAAGGAGGCGAAACTTGCCCCGGGTCGGATTTGTTTCGAATGTTGCATCGCCTCAGGCGATGCAACATTCGAAACAAATCCGCCCCGGGGCAAGTCCGCCCACCACGTGATTTTCCAATTTGCTGTGACTGTATGGAGGTTTTGTTGATGATGTAATGTTAACCTGCCCAAAGGTAGCAACATACCTTGGCGAGAGGTCATCTGCTCGGAATTCTAGAAAATTACGGCGACTCGTCCATTTTGTAAAAAAATAAATTTTTCAAATTTCTTGTATTTTTATAGACACTCTTGAATGCCAGTTATAATATCTTTTGTTAGAAAGGTGTGATATTTGCTTATTGAAATATGCCTTTGATACTTCAAAATATGCTGTACATTTTGCGAAAAACAAGATAAAAGAAAATGGCTGCCCGGTGGGCTAGTACACTCCTTTTGCGACGGGACAGGTCCTCCCCACTTTTATCTACGTATAGACCAATAGCCCTATATAAAAAATATCCTTATAAACATGACATGACATGCAAGTATCCTGTATATTGGCCAAATCATGATAAATTTTAATAGATTATCGAACTAGAAGTCGTTGTTGTTCCAATATGAAGAAAAAAATGTTTGGTGTCTATGAACACATCATTTTGTTTCATAATTATATCACTGCTTTCCCCTATTGGCGAACTCAACCCGCCTATCCGACGATTTCATATGTAAAAATCATTGGTGAGGAGGTAGTAAGGTCTGTACAAATAAATCAGACGTACTTCAAAGTAAAGTATTATAGTGTGTTAAGCATGATGTTTATAATAATGACGTCTATCAAATTTCAAAACGCTGAAATATTTAGAGGAAACTTAAAGAGTTTGTTTTATTCATTTCATCCAAGATTATAAAGCAAACATTAGCATGACAATTTCACGCTCTTCTAGAATCGTCATTTCTTTAGCAGGAAGGTCGTGCTTTAGGATGTATAAAGGTCTAGGTAATATCTACCTAATACCTTATTTTCGGCGAGGACATGCATACGGTTTTGGTAAAAAATCGCCGGAAAGAAAATTTTATCCTGTGTCTGTATGTATCTGTATGGGGATCTCATATTTCCTCGCCGAAAATAAGGTATTGGGTTAGATATTACCTGGACCTTTAACAGTTTTACGACAAACGGAGATTTCTGTGTTAAACAAAATGCGTTCAAAATGCTGTAGAAAATGAAAGCGGCAACGAATCAGTTGAGCGACAAGCCAAGAGCTTTAGAAAAGGCAAATCGAACAAATTCAGACATTTCATTGGCATTCAAAAGTGGAATTCGCACGGCCTGAAAAAATGATTTTGTTATATATAGAAATTATTAATTCTCTTTGAAATGCTGAGGCGTGTACATGCTGTACCTATCACTAGAATAATGGCTGGGTTACATTATTCGCATAAGAAATACAAAGTGTGTTCTATAGAGATACGTCATGAGGCCGTCATCGCTCGTAAAAAATATCAGAATTTTGGTTCATATGTATTACAGAATGAGCAACAGCATCGAATGCTATTTTACTTCGAGCTTGTCGCGTTTTCTTATTCCGACGAGTACCAAAGATTCCAGTGGATCGAATGAATTTAATGCGATGATGTGTTTTACTCTCCTGTCAGATTCTCGAATCTTATTGATAAATTTATCATTCAAACCCTTCATGCAGCGATAAATGATTTCGACAGTCACGTACTTAAGCTGAATCATTTCAATTATTTAAAACACCGAAGTATCCTTGGATTTTCTAGGAGCTCCATTTGCGATATAAGCGTACTAGTATTAGAACTGTCATTTATATTTTGTCATCAAACTATATGCATTTTTTTTTACATAAGATCAAATTCTTTATTTAAAATCCATTCAAACATATTACAAAGTAATATGAATCAGATACAAATTTAAGGATTAAATTTTTAAGAAAAGCATGCAGTATAGAATAAAGGCGTATGGAAATGAAAATTACCAACTAATCAAAATCAAAGAATTTGCTCTTTTCTAGTCCAAATTCTTGGTTCTATTTTCTAAGAAAGGTTATTACGAGGTTGCTGTAATTCCCATTTCTCTGGATATAGAAAATATGATTTTTTTTTTATTTTTGAGTTACATGTATGTACATCGGAAAAGTTCAATTTCTCCGTAAACACTATGTACATCGGGAAAGGTATGTTTTTCCTGTAAGCATGTAAGAAATTGACTATTAGGTTTACTCTGTCTTAATTCTAGAAAATATGATGATGAAAATCATAATAGTCAAGAGTGTTCAACAGTAGGTGTCGGTCACATGAAAGTTACTGTCAATGTAGGCTTAACATCAGGTGGTAACTTCCATAGAATCCGTAAGTTTGATTGGGTGTTGAGCCTTGTAAACATAGTTTATCATTAAATGACAGAGTTATCATAATACTAATCTAACGGGACCCGGGCCACGGAAGCGCCGTGGTGTAGCGGTTCTGACTCTCGACTTGCAATCAGAGGGTCGTGTGTTCGAATCCCACCATTGCCTAGCGTCCTTTGGCGAGGCGTCAATCCACATTATTTGCCACTCTCCACCAAAATGTTAAACGGGTACCCGGTAGGATGCGAAAGCCTATGTAGTATGCCTAGCAATTGAGTCTTGGAACTCTTGTTGGAATGCTCCCCAGGGAGTGGAGAAGGTGTATACATTGTATGCGAGCACGCAAGGGTCCGATGACCAGGGTAATAATTTATCTGTAAAGCGCTTAGAGACGTCGTTCCGATGTGTTAAGCGCTATCTAAATGCGGAAAATTATTATTATTATTATTATAATTCTCCAGCACTTCAAAGTATTATAAGGCCAGTCGTCACATTCTGTTTTCTTGTAAACAAGTTTTAGGCCTGTATTCACTATACCCCTGTAATTTTTTATTTTACTGTTCGCTTCCCTTCAGTATTGACTTTGTATAATATGTACCCAAGTACAACAAAAAGAAAAAAGTGAAACGTGATACCGCTGCTATGGGTATAAAAAGAACGCGGGAATGACCTATATCTCGGGATTATGGAGATTTTGAAGGATTTTACGAGTATTAAGAAAGAGTCGAAGAAAATGAACGATTGTTAATGGGATTTTATTGACCATACTTACACGCGACCGCTAACGAATCCGGAATGGGGGGAGGGGGCTCAAGACAGCCTCATAACGAAGAAGTTTCATAAAAACCCACTACCTACTGTACCCAGGGGCGGATCCAGCTCCCGCCAATAGGGGGGGGGGCGAAAAAAAAATGTCACCCATATTTTCCCCGATCGGCCGCTCAGAGTTGATTTTTGTTTGTTTCTTTGAAAGGGTTTTCAAGATAAAAAAAAATCATTTCTTAACAATCCTCATTTGTTGAAATGATCATGAAACATGAAATTTATTGTCATGATTGTGGGGAATGCACATAACGCAGCACAATTGAAATTATATTTCGGTTTCCTCTAAGAGAGGACTTTTCAAGGATATTCTGGGATTTCGCAGCGTAGTCACTTCTCGCCTTGTTTCTATTCTAACAAGGGTAAATAATAATACTGACAATTATTATTATGATTCATGAAAAAATAAAAACGATGATAATATTGATAATACTGCTTATAATATGATATAATAATTAAACTATTAACAATACACTGTAATGATAATTATTATTATGATCTTCATGAAAAAATAAAGACAATGATAATATTAATGATATTGCTAATGATTATGATATAATGATATTAATGAAACTACTATTGATATCAATAAAAATCGAAATTGCAATCACGATAATGATGATGATGATTATGATGATGATGATGATGATGATGATGAATTGATGATGGTGATGATGATGATGATGATGAATTGATGATGACGATGATGATGATGATGATGATGAATTGATGATGGTGATGATGATGATGATGATGATGATGATGACGATAACGACGATGATGACGATGATGATGGTGATGATGATGGTGATGATGGTGATGATGGTGATGGTGATGATGATGATGATGATATCAAAATGCAAATGATAATAACATTGGGTCTATACAAAGAACCTATGTATGTCAGGAGATGCATCTTTCATGTTTAACGCCCTAATGTGATGGTTATCATCTTATACCGAAAGAGATTTTCTTGATGCCTAAATTTCCCCGCTGAAAAGAAATCAGTGTCATACCGTGTTGCTCACATAGTGGACTTTTTGGAAATATTATTCACACTGTTAAAATGCTCAAACTCAGCAGTGTGAAGACATTTTCACACTGTGGACACCTTGACAGCGTCATCCAACGGTGGACTATGTAAATATGTGATTCCGACTGTTGAAATGCTCAAATCTACCTACAGTGTGGATGTGATTTCACATTGTGCTCCAAACTGTGGGACTCTTTTCAGTAGGGTTTGGTGTTGGGGCATTTCGAGATCATGAAAGTATTGCTAGGAAGTGTATTGTAGAACTAGTATATGCAGGGATTATGTATATTATTCACTAAAATTGTTTTCGTTGCCTCCAAAGGGCATATTTTCTTTTTCACTTCGAAAGGGGGCAAAAACAGGGGAGGCACCTTCCAGCAGCTTAAAAACAGAGTGGCCCAGTTTATTTTTTATACATGTGTAAATATATAGGCCTACATGTACTCGTAATGGCATTGTGGATAAACTTATGCAAACATCTAGATAAAGAGTATTTACAAAAGTCAAATTGAATATTTTGAAAATGAATTATTTTCTCTCGTTTTTTCTCGGATGTATCAATTCAATATTTATACCCATTGTATTTTCTCCAACAGTAAAATCGAGAAGTGTTTTTTTTAGGGAGTCACTAGAAAAAGAAACGTAATTTAAAATCGTGCGCACTTTTGATGCTTCTTCAGTCCTCACATTCGGTTTTTATTCTTTTTATTATTTCGTTGTGCCATTTTCCCGATCTATAACTTGCGATGTAAACTTTAATCAGATCAATACCATTTCAGAACATGTGATATTTCTTTTCTTTACATCTCTACATTTTTGTGTCACAATGAAAAAAAAAAACCTTGTTACGTTGAAAGAAACTAACATGCACTCTTCACACTGTTCAGTCCAAAAATAAAATCTATGAATTAATTTTGAAAATATCAATTTAGCATTATATGGTTGGCTTCATCATAGTGAAACATGAATCCACTCCTAAAAAAAATACATCGTTGCTATTTAAAATTTTATTGTGAAGTGAATTTCAACTGCATCGAAGTGGTTATTGTCCGCACTCAAATACATAAGTGCAATAGAAGCATGTATTATGTTTCTTTTATAACTTGTGTGAATCCAACTATATTTCAGACAATGTTAAGACTATAAAATATATGCATTGCCTTAGTACATGATGTATCTGACTGTGTGTGTGTGAGTGTGTGTTGGTCGAGGATTCGTGCTCGTTCAATTCCGAGCACGGAAAGGCCCTTGAGCTAGGTAATTTTTTATAAATTGCTTATATCTTCCATCAAATCAATAAAATCCATTATTTCATACTAACGTGTGCACGTGTTAAAAAGGAATTTCTTTGATTTGATATCGAAAATAATAAAAATCGAATTTCAAGATGTTCTGAAACATCATAAGACTAGCATGTTTATAACAAAATTGATGTTGACATCTTAAGTGTTAATTTGATGTCATTTGAAATCAGATATACCATCTCTATTTCGCCTGAAGAATCATTTGAACAAATTTATAAGGACAAAATGCATTCTCTTCACTTATGAATTAATTTCTGAATATATCAAAACCAAAAAATATCTACACCAAAGGGTGTGGCGTGTTTATTTAGATTCGAATTCGATAAAACAAATTTATGCAGAAACTACCGTGCACGCAAGCACTGTTGAGCGGTAAATTGATATCAACGGGAAAAATGCAACAGATAATATCAGACGATACAACTGCCAGCGTCCTTCAGCATCTCCCATTAGTATAATTGCATGAAAATAATTTTCAAGCCTGTTGTCTGAAAGATGAAGAAAAAATACAATGAACGTTATAGACTCGTAATCAGGTCGTAAGTCAGGTGTGGCGATGAAATTTTTTCATCAAACTAATCGATTTTATCATTTCATTGAAATTCACGCGAGTTGTGCGTCGATCCAAACATTGAATTATTTTTGACCTTGGATATATATTTTTAAAAATTGATAGGGATGTGATGGCAATGAAAAGAAAACATAATGGTATTGTCTGTAAAAATGAACCGTTTTGGCTTTTCCTATAGGAAAGCGTTCAATCACATTTGTTAGTTTGTTTTTTGCCTATGTATTGAAGCGAATGTGCTTTTCAATGCAATTGTGTAATATTCAACTGTATGAGTGCATTAGAAGTGTTGAAATAATGATGAAATGATTGTAAAAAAAAAGCAACGTTGGTTATGTAACAGTTAACGGTAGTTGAATAGTGATGATAGTAAAAGTTGATAATAGGTGATGAAGATAATAATAACAAAATATTAACAATGAAAATGAAACTACTACCACTATTGCTACTACTACTAATGATAATTATAATACTTAATAATTATAATAATAGTGAACATACCAACAACAATATTAATGATAATATTGTTAATAGTATGATAATAATAATCAAAATGATGATGTAAGCAAATTATTATACCACGGCTTTACCTTAATCTGGTTTAAGCCCACTGCAATATACATCAAATTGTTGCTTGCTGAAAGAATTCAACGCACCAATGATTTTCTCCGAACCTATGACCCTCTGTTTTGAAGTCTGGAGTCAAGAGTCATGAGAGCTCGATGTTTCCATTAGCATGCAAATAACGCACATCATAAGTAAGGGTACTGCCAAGAAATGGTTACACTTCGTAATTCCGAAGGTTCTTTATTCCGAAGGTACGTAATTCCGAAACACGTAAATTACCTATACCTCGATGTTCGTTAATCCGAAAACGTAAAAGGGTTCGTTAATCCGAACATTTGTGGCGTTATTCCGAAGGTTCGATAATCCGAAAACGAAATAAGGTTCGTTTTTCCTAAGGTTCGTTAATCCGAAAACAAAATAAGGTTCGTTGTTCCGAAGGTTCGTTAGTCCGAAAACGAAATAAGGTTCGTTAATCATTTCGATTTCGGACTAACGAACCTTCGGAATTTCAAACCTCATTTCGTTTTCGGATTAACGAACCTTCGGAATTACGAACCTCACATCGTTTTCGGACTAACGAACCTTCGGAATTACGAACCTTCGGAAATACGAACCTTCGGAATAACGAACCTTCGGAATATCCGAACCTTCGGAATTACGAAGCTTCGGAATTACGGTTGTATGCGCCAAGAAATATCCGTAAAAACAGAATTTGAGAGACAGACAGACAGATGGATAGAGAGAATTCGAGAGATAGATAGACGGATAGAGAGAAACAGAGAGAGCGAAAAAGACAGACAGATGGATAGATAGAGAGAATTTGAGATATATATATATATATATATATATATATATATATATATATATATATTGGATTTTATTGCAATAAAAACTATCAGAATACAATCACAAGCAGTCAAATACTGAAATAAGTGAATGTTTACATACAAATAGAATCATAACAAAATATAAAGTAAACATTATGAATAAATATCAAATACAATACAAATTCATACATATAAAAAAGAAATGTATCATAAATAAATACAAAAGGCCAAAAGTAAAGTGTCACCAAAGAAGAAAAAAGCGGAATGAAAGATTAAGAAGAAATTGGGATAAGACCAAGAGAAGGGAAAGCAAGCTAGAGGTGGAATTTGAAAGAGAATAGGAGGCAACCTTCAGAAAAAAAAACTCATTATGCAATACAAGACATTTAACAATGGTAACAAGTAAATAAAGTAGTAATTGAATCGAATCGAGCACAAAAAAGGGAAAAGTAGAGCTGAGGAAATAGACTCCCGAAGGAAGTCGAAGCAGTGTTGATATTGCACATGAGGCAGATGGATAGAGAGAAATAAAAGAGAGACAGATGGATAGATAGAGAATTTGAGAGATAGATGTTAGATGGATAGATAGATAGGTAGATAGAGAATGAGAGAGACAGAGTAGATAGACAAATTAACAGATAGATATATCATGTAGTACCATAGATTGATTTATAACATAGATAGTGGATAGACAGATATGATAGATATAATGGATATAATGATAGATAAATATGAAAAAAAAGTAATTATGTGTTTTATTTTTCAATATTTTAGCTATTATTCGTTTTCATTCATATAAACGATCATGTGCGATAAAGTAAAAAAAATCATGAAGCCAACGTGTATAGTTCAGCGGAACAACAAAAATACAGAGACTGAAGCTTTTGGTCTATAAGCTCAGCTGCATTTGCACGTATGTTCTGCGGATATCTTCGGTGCAGACTTTTGGATCGCGCGCCCAGCTGATTATGTAAACAAACGTAGACGTAGACTCTTCACTAGTCGCTTTGTGGCTATTTTTCCGGAAAATGCCTTCGCCAGGGTGTAAAACGGAAACGCGCGTCCAGGATTACCAATATTTTCATAAACTGTCTTAGAGGTATACTGTGTTTAGAGGTAAATGTTATTGTATTTAATAATACCAAAGCAAAATAATATTCAGAGAGGTGTTTTAATAATAGTGATTTAAATCCTTATTTTGAATTACCCTTGCATCAAATTATATACAATATTTTATCCGACAGTTACCATAGTAACAGTACCTCTCAGCCAATCAACATCAGAGAAAGATGTCAGATCTGACAACTTGTCGGATGAAAATGTTGATGAAACACTCCCCGGTCACGTACCAGCACATACCAATCAGCAATTAGCATTCAATACACCAACTCGCAATACATTATGACGTCACAATGGCATAACGAGCGAGGCCTTGTTGAGCTCATTATTAGTCTCAATGTCACATTACTGAGTACTTCATGTTACATTTTTTAACAATTTAGTTAGACAAGGCAATGATCCTTGTCGTCTCTAGTACTCATTTTATATAAACTTTAGGTTAAATCACCAAAGCTTTCAAAACCTTGTTGATTATGAAGAGGTGATGTGGCTCAGCGGATAAGTGTCCGGACTTTTAATCACAAGGATCTGGGTTCGAATCTTACCGCAGCACTCGCGTCCTTCCACAAGACGTCTATTACATTTGCCACTCTCCACCCAGGTGTAGTAAATGGGTAATGGTATGCATCGCTGAGAAAAATTGTATTAAAATTGTATATTATTATTATCATTAAATCACTAAAGCCATCAATCCAATCGAATCCAATCCAAAGTTCATTTGATATAGTGCCTTTTCCTTTTTCTTTCGGTTACAAAGCGCTGCGCACACACTGCTCCATGTTTGGGCCACTAAAACAATAATTAAACACCTCAGAACCTATGTTCCTTATTTAAAAATTATTTTTGCGGTCTCTTAAAACAAGCTGTCGAAATGTTATTTTGTTTTTCGTATACATTCTTTATTTACTGAAAACCTTGTTAAATTCTAAAGAAAGTCGAATCATGTTCGCGTAATTACAAACTCATGAAACGTCTCTTACACCAACCGTGTTATTTGTATTTTTGATCGGTACGTTGAGTAATTATTGAATGCCTTTTGGTGAATTTTAAAGCTGTTCGAATCATTGCTTCTTTGTCTCAAAGTCTCCTTTTAAATCCCTAAAACCATTGATTGAATTTGACTTTTGTTGTGGTCTACATTATTAATGAATATTGGAACCTAGTTCATTGGGCCATCCTTAAAATTTTCTGAACAGTCACTTGAATCATACACTGAATCTGACTTTTGGTTTTGGTTTGTAGCGCACATTGATATTTATCTTTAAATACATTTTCAAAGCCGTTCAAACCCTTATCACTAACTTAAAACTTCTTTATTAATTGCTTTTACACTGACCGTCATTTTTAAAACTCTTTTTTTTTTAATACATTTTTATTCTATTTTGGAGACCGTCTTGCATTTACATAAATCAAAACCTCAGTTTGAATGATGATATCTTCATGATCCTGGTTGTTACTTACTTATGAATCCTTAACCATCTCTTGAAACAACCATTGAATCGAACATTCGTGGGTCAGCAGTTCGCATGTATGAGTTTTCAGAAAACTTATAGAAGTAATGAGAAAAGTGGTCCGATTCCTGGGTGTTTTGACCCGACTTAAAGATTCATTAGCGGTCACTGAAATAGACAATCGCATCTGTCTGTTGTCTTTGGTCTGCAGTTCTGAATATAATAGTTTTTCTTGTATTATCAAACTGGCAACTATTTGATTTTTTAAGAGAGTTTTTAATAAATAAGGCAATTCTGTTGGAATGGGTTTTTTTTCGAGGTAGTATGCTTCCGCGCTTCTGTGAGGATGTTTCTCATTTTTATCGACTATGCAGTGGAGCAAGGAAGAAATAATTTGACGTTTCCCAGACATGGCGTTTGGGGAACAAACAATAAAGTTGCGCCCGAGCAAAGATTTTGTCCTTTTCGATACACAAATTTATTTTTGTTATAAATTTTGACCGTAAAAACGATATCATATTTTACAATATTGTCTTTTTCTTCTTTTTTTAAACTATTTTTCTTGGTCGTAATTTCCTTTTTTTTTTGGGGGGGGGGGCACGATCCCCAAGCCCCCATTGATACACCATTGCTGCTATGTATTGTATTGCGCGGTTGAGTATATCCATATACAAATTACGCAATATAAATTCATGATATTTATTGCTATAATTATTCACCGATGGCGTACTTAAAGCTTCGTCAGTCGTCTCTTAAACCAAGATCAACTAATGGATGGGGGTGGGAGGTCTACAGCGCCTAATAACGAATACCTTGGAATGGATTATAAATTGCGCTCCACAGTCATGTCAACAAACCATTCATCATCGCCATTTAGATATTCCAAGGTGGCTGATATTATGGTGTCAATAGAGTAGCATCCGTCAGCCCGTGTATTTTCTTCTCCTCGAGGCAGCCACTCGGTTTGGCGCGTGCAATCACCATAGATGCTTGAGTCAATAGGTTTGTTTGTTCTTGCTATGCGATCCCTCATTTTTGCCACTCGCCTTCAAGAAACTGGTATTAATAGCCTATAAGAACAGGGGGCGACGCGACAGGGGTGGGGAGGTTGCCCCTGTGAATTTTCAAGTGGTGACATATATAGAAAAAGGGGGAGAAATGAGAAAGAAAGGGACAAAAAAAGAGAAGCCTGGACCGTGTAACCCTGCAATACATTTATGATTAGATTGGTGTCACCTTTACAGGTCGCCTTGCCTCCCTTTCAAAAAATATTTTGCCCCCCCCTCCCGCCTACCAGTGGGGTAGAAGGCTGATTAGCAGGGACAAGAGGGGGCTCAAGATGTGGGTTGAATATTTAAGTCGCTAATGTATCTTCTAGTGCGTGTGGTCCAGTGGTTAATTTCTGCAGCATGTGCAGACGTAGCAACATCCACAATAATTCAAGCGTTATTTTTGAAAAAGTTCAAGTACATGTATATAGTAGTAGGCCTAATAACAGTGAAAGCAGTAGTGGTAGTAGTAGTAGTAATAGTAATAGTAGTAGTAGTAGTAGCAGTAGCAGCAGCAGCAGCAGTAGAGTAGTAGAAGAAGAAGTGGTAGAAGTAGTTGTAGTGGTGGTAGTAGTAGTAGTAGTAGTAGTAGTAGTAGTAGTACATGGACCTATCCACGGAGGATTATTCTATTGTTACTGGGGGTGCTGAGCATTGTCACAGCACCCCCAGTAACAATAGATAATCCCCCGTGGATAGGTCCATGTAGTAGTAGTAGTAGTAGAGTAGTGGTAGTAGGCCTAGTAGAAGTTTTAGTAGTAGTAGTAAGAGTAGAAGTAGGCCTAGGTGGTAGTGGTGTTAGTTGTGTTAGCGGTAGTAGTATCCCCATCGTCATCACCATCGTATCATAACCGGCATTATTATCATCATCATAATTATCATCATCATTATCGTCATTCTTATCATTTATTCACTCATTCATCAATATCGCATTCGTTACCAATCAAAAACTAACATGTCGCCCCAAAAAACATGATATGTCTCGTGAGTACATGTACATGTATATATCAAAGATCATATTTCATAAATATCAATGCGTTTGAAGAAGCTCTTCAACAGGATTTCATAATGTTCACTGTATTTTTCTCGGTCATTAAGTGCTGGTTGCATGTAAACATAGTGCTATACTCTATATATAAATAGAGACAGACTCTTTCGGTTGACATGGCAACACTTGATGGGTAGAGCGACGGGTTTTCATTAATCAAATAACGATGCAGAATCCCCTATGCTTATTAATTTTGTTCTTGGAAATATATTTTCTCCATCACACATCTCTCTCTCTCTCTCCCCCTCCCTCTCCCCCCCTCTTTCTCACACACACACACACACACACACACACACACTATATTCTCCCTTTCTCTCCCTCTCCTTCCATCTCTCCCCCTCTCTCTCTCACACACACACACAAACACACACCCACCCTTACCACTTTCTCTACCCCTCTCTTTCTCTCCCACTCTCACACAAACACACATTTATTCAATATCTCCCACTCTCTCTCTCACCAACATACACACCCACAACTTATTGCTTACACCCTCTATCTTTCACACACGCATACACACCATCACACATTCTCTTTCTGTCACTCTTTTTCACTTTCCCCCTCGAACCCCTCTCTCTCTCTCCCTTGCTCCCTCTTTTCTTACCTCTCATTTTCTCTTTCCCTCCCCCAACCTTTTCGCTCGCTTTCATTTTCATATCTTTTGTTCATCCCTATCCGTTGAAGATATTTTTTCTTCCTCGATCATTCCCTCAATTCCATGCGATATATTACCACCCCAGACCTATTTGTTCACATCTTACATCTCTATTAACCTCGTTCATTGTGTTGACATTTACGCCCTTTGTAACAGGAAACTCCGAACGAGCCTGATACAGAATCATCTTGGCAATACCTGAGATCACTCTTCATTTTATCTCCGAATCCGCCAGAATTAAGAGCAACATGTCAGCAGGGTCTAAAGGCAAAAGTGGAACAAGGTAGGCAAATCAAATTAATCTCTTTTTATTTTTATTTATTTATTTATTTATTTTGTATTCGAGAAGTAAATCTAACCATTAAAGAAACAATGACTAATCAGCTATATTCAAAGTGGAAATGAATTAACAGAATAGATTTGAAAACCAGATTCCGATTTGTTCAGCACTCTGAACATTTTATAAAGGATAACCGTGTATGTAACAAAAATCCCTGATCCAGTTAGGGGGAAACCCCCCACCCCACCCAGACCCTTGCTGAGTCTACCGCTTTTGCAGATTTCCATGTTGGCAAGCATGTTATAGTCGGACCAATCTAAATGAACACGATGATTAACACTGCGTATCAAAGGATTCTTATCTCATATTCTATTGCCTTTGATAATGGATGTACCTCAGGGATGTATACTGGCCCCTTTTAACTTAATATTCATGCAAATAAACCCATTATTAACTTGCAACATCCAAATCGTGGTAAAAGGAACATTTTTTAAATTGATTCATAATAGTTTAGGTCTCCCAACTAATATATTTTCCCCCATTTTTTAAATTCATTTTTTCATCTTTAGAAACCTATTACCTTTGATGTGTTTAGAAGCTTGGTGTTTCATCATAAAATGACCGAGTGCTTTTCAAAATTATTTTTCAAATGGATCCTAATGGATACATACATATATATATATATATATAGTGTGAAAGAAATGGATGAAGAGAACAATGGTAGGCGTAGCTTAAATCAAGGTTCCCCAGAGCTATCTACCCTTTTTGGAAAAATTGGTGATGCCGAAAAAATGTCCCTGCCGGGAATCGAACCCGGGCCCCCAGCTTTGAACGCCGGTGCATTAACCACTAGACCACAGAGACGGGTTAGTGGCTAGGGCGACCCCGATCCAATTGACCGTCAGATAGACAGATTTTCGACACCATACCAATTATAATTTCCTTTGTCGGGTGAAGGTGGGTTTTGAACAATGACAAGCCGCCATGCCTCAGCTGGATCAAAGCTATTGCTTTGATACAGTACACGTATGGGAGAAAGTATACAAATGTGTGAAGTTATACATGTACTACAGCTTTGGCAACTCTTTTATATTTCTTTCACACAATATTTAAATATAAAATAGTTGCCAAAGCTGTAGTACATGTATAACTTCACACACACATATATATATGTATATATATATACATATATATATATATATATTCATTGATATAATTAATAGACAAGTAGAAAGATTGGAGTTAGATAGGTAGACATATACAGTAGATATATTTAACGGTACTTTGTTCTCCGTCAAGGATAGGAAATAATGAACAAATTAATCGAAGAATAGCCGAAGAAAATTTCACTTTTACTACTTTCCATTTATCCTTCAAAAATTTTTTAATGAACAGGTAAATTCACTTCTTCGGCTTTTCTTTAATTATTTTATTCATTATTAAAGATACTGTGAGTATACACGGGGATATAGACAAGAACATGGGTTTAGAGAAAGCATTGACTTGAATTCTGTTTCTTGACTATCTAAAAATAAATTCAAAATGAAGGGGAAAACATGACGAGTGCAAGCTAATATGAGTGAAGAGGCGTTACCTACACTTGAATGCACTCGAAATGACGTTTGAGAGGACAACTGGTAAATTTGATGCCGTTGATTTCCTGTCAATTTCCTTTTCTAACAAATATCATCAGTTGTGAATATTATCGAGGTGACTGTCGTTGCGTTGAAGCCATTAGCATGCATGCAGAATAGGAAAGAGATGAAGGGGATTTACTCTTCCCTTTTCTTTTGTACAGTATAATTTTGATCTTTTTTTGTTTGTTTGTACTTGCGCGATGGAAATGTTTCACCTGCACATCCAAACATCCGATTAACACCCACACGGAAACACCGCACTCGCGCACACACACCCACAAATACACACTTCGACACGCGTGTCCTGACATTAGCAAGAATTCCAGTAGTGAAGTAGGCAGATTATCTAGAAGGAGAGAGACGGTAAAGAAGAAGAAGAAAAAGAAGAAGAAGAAGAAGGAGAAGAAGAAGAAGAAGAAGAAAAAGAAAAGAAAAAAAAAAGATCCGAGAGTAATTTCAGTCTGTAAGGTGAGCCGCTATGCCTAATAGAAGTAAATCGATTCCTATGTTATTGGTTCTATACCAGCGTGGCGTTATACCAGCACAAAAACTGTTCTGTCAAGTTATTATACGGGAGTAACCATACAAGATAAAGAAGAATACTTGCTAATATACTACATGTATGAAAGTTACAAAATTGTGTATGTCCCTGAAACCCTAATACAGATAGCTTCCTCTTACTACGAAGGTCTCCATACAACTAAGTAGCGAATACATTGAATGTTCTGCTTATTTCGAGGGTGTTTGTTCATTATGTGCTGAATTTTTTTTCGTGCTTGTCATCCTTATCCTCAAACGCCGTCCCCCATCTTGATAACTCAGCAGAAATACACTCTGGTCCGTTGCTAGGTTTATGGTTTTTTCCCCTCAAAATTAGATGCCAAATAATTCATTCCTTATTTTGGAACGTCACCAATGCAGAGCTTGTGGGTTTTAACCTTGAAATATAAAGGAAAGCCCTTGAACGCAACGTTTTGAATAGCCAAATCGCGTCAGCTGGTTTTCAAATAAAATACTATAATCTTGCTCTTGACCGGAATAATATGAAAGTATCATTGGCGCGCAATCTCCCTTCGCATAAGAAGGCCATTCATTTCAAAAAATTATATTTCATAACAACTTTATATAACGACTGTGCAGGAGATGTTTATTTCATTTCCTAATATGATTTGAAATATTGCCTTCTTTCTGAATTTAAGCTTATAATTACCAGGGCCCTAGAAATATTTTTTTACAGGGGTGCTGATGTAAATGTGAAAACCAAGCAAAAAAAAAGTTGCATGGTTTTCCGTACAGGATAAATTGAAAAAGAAAAAAACAAAAACGAAAAAAAGGGGGTTTCGCTATGTTAAAAAAGAGGGTGATTTGGGTTAAATTTATGGTATGTAGCATACCTACATACCAGATTTCCAGGGGTGCTGCCTATATGGTGAATAATCCACGCACCAGCTCCCCCCCCCCTAGGTAAATCACCCCCGCTTTCCAAGGCCATATTATTTTATTCGGTGCATACCCATCCAATTTGAATATACATTCATAATGAGGTTTATAATATCGCCACCCCCCCCCCCCCCCCATTCCGTACTCGCTAATCTTTGTAGCAGTATATTCCATTTCCATTTCCAAACACTAATTTCTGGCTTACTATTTGAAGAAAAGAGAAAGAAATGTTGGGGATACATGACGACATCTTATTTATCGACACGAAGTCTAAAAAAAAATATAATCGGAAAACAATTTTGTACTAATACAACTTCGAAATTAACATATATCTGTTTGATTGCCTCGTTCCATGTATGAGTAAAAACTGATGCGTCTTGTATGAAAAATCCTTCATTATTTTCATATCTGAGCGACTGACCTTAGCTTTTCTTTCGTCAGTACTTTTAAGCCCAGGGAGAATTACAGTTAAATTAAGGTAAATTGAGTTTCATTTGATTTAAAACAGAGGATTGGGCCCCTTTATTGACGTTGTCATGGGTATTTCTTCCGCGTGGCTTTTGCGGTAAGAACTCGAAACACTCGGCAGAGAGGCTTTTACGACAGAAAAATCAATTTTGAAGCCCAGGCAAGCGGTCAATGATCGAATGTACAGTAAATAACACAGAGGAAAGCAATCGGATTGTATAACGATGCTACGGGGAGTACAGATATCCGTATGCAATGGCGGCGTATCCGGATAAGTACAGTCACACCTGCTAAACCGATTCCAGACTTAACACAAACTCACGTTCTTACCTATGACAGACTAACCGGTCGGATAGGAGTCGGTTTCGTAGGTGTGACCATAGTGTAGGATGGTTATTTTGTCATTTTCCTATTTTGTTTATTTCCTTTGACTTGTGTTTTCTTCAGCTGTTTTACATTTCTGTTCCGTCTAGACTTGAGTTCATTTGCATTTCTTTTCAGTACTGCCCTTGCAGTCTGAACTTAGGTTATATGAGTTTAATGATATTCAGTTCTCATTCGTTCATTCTACTCTCAATGCCTTTCCTCTGTTTCTCTTTTTTCATCTTCATTCCTTCTCTATTCTCTCTTCAGGTGTTCCACTCATTCCATCCTCACCTGACTCCTTATTTTCTACAGTACTTTCATTATTACATAATCACAAGACGTCTTTGTCATATTTATCTCATTCCTCATTGATTTATCTTATGAATTGGGTTCTTACATTTTAGTTCGATCCTTCCATTCATTTTATTTTGATTGGTTGACTCTACTTGATTGGAATATTATGTAATTCTGAGTTTAGCTGAGGCATAGTCGCCCAGAGATTAAATCAGTGCACTACCAGACTTCTTCGGTTTCTGTTCGATTCATTTTGCGTCTCATATAGTTTCAGTTATTTCCCATTTGGTTTGATAATCGATTGATTATAGCTGCTGATTAGAACTCTCATTTCTACACACCTGAAACAAACTTATGATTTTTCTCAACCTACAACTGGTGGGAGCCAAACCGAACTTATTATAATTTTTCAACCTTACAATAGCATACGACAGTTTCACCGGTGAAACCGATTCCATACCGAAGCTAATTGCATTATTAACCAATGAGAGAATATCAATCGGTTCGTAATCGGTTTCGTTGGGTTGGGTTGACCGCGAATACCACAGTCAAACCGGTAGAACCAATCTCCATACCGACAAATGCTAATGCAGTAATATCAATATAGGTCGGTTCGGACTCGGGTTTTTTTTTTTGACAGTGACATTACCACAGTCAGACAGGTGTGACCGAAACAATATCGATCAACTATGTTACGTTATTACCAGTGGGATAATATCAGTCGACTTGGAGTCGGTTTCGTTGTTATATAGATCAACTAAATTACAGATATTCTACTTGCAGAGGATAAAAATAATTATGTAAGGGAGAGAGAAGGAGAGATGGGGATGGAGGCGAATAAATTTGCATTATAGAATAGAATACATGTCGGATGTAACCGTTAGCAACTGCGAGACAAAAAAGTTTGGAGGTCATTTGCGAAACTGGGTTTTTGTTGGTATGTTTTTCATTTCCATTTTATTGAATTTTGCGATGTCATTTTGCTTTGCATTATCTTCATAACGTACATATAGAAATCATGTCCTAAAACAGCATTATGCTTTTACACCGCGCTGGAATTATATTAAACAGTGTAATCAAATAAAAATACACGAATTTAGGTAGGATATTCATGAAACTCTAGTAATTCAAAAGGATTCTGCCTCGATTATGTTTAAGCGAATTTGGTTCATTTAATTGATTAGCTATTATCAAAAATGAAATCCATCCCATTAGCTAGACTTAAAAATGTATTGAGTGAACTCGGAATAATCAATCATTTTTCCAGAGTACTCGAGAACATAAAGCTCCTGCCCTGTGCAAGGTAAAGTATATTGGGGAAACGGATTTGAAAGTGCCCATTGTGTTGAGTGGCTGTGAAAATAATGCAGGAAAAATTTGCTATCGTCGTGTAAGGGGCATGCACATCATTTATTACAGATAATTTTGTTACCGACTTTGCAGAAACCATATTCTTTTCCATGCACATTACATTATGGTAGTTATAACCAAACCAAATCGTATCAAATAAATGAAATATGATTTCAGCTAATTGACATATTACTTTGAAATAAATCATTGAATAAAATTCAATGCTAAAACACCATTTGCTAGTCAAAAGATTGGCATTCTGCTATTTTAGAGATATATTTAATATAATCAATTGATATGTATACCAAGGTTTTTCTTTATAGGAATAGGGGCAAGGCAGTGTAAAGATGAGGTCCTATTCTCTCAATTTAATAATAGGGATAATACTTTTAAGAAAATATAAAAACACGCAAACAAAAATTTTTAAAAATCAATTTTTATCATCATTATGCGAATTCAGTTTTGATGATTATGCTAACTTGAATAAAAAATCATTTAAAACTTTTTGAATTTACCCTAAAAACGTTTGTTGATTCTTAACATTTATCATTAAGAGAGTATCATATCAAAGAGAAAGCCTGTAGGAAAATGGAGGTTTTGTATATATTACAAAACAAAACAAAAATAATTTTGTTACTTTCATAATTTTTATATTTATCTCCATCATCATGATCATAATGATGATGATGATCATCATCATTTCCATCATAATCATTATCATTACCAGAATCATCATAATCATCATCATATTCAGTCCCATCGTAAACATCATAATTTACTTGCCAACAAATATATAATTTGTTACTTTATAACATGTTATATCCTAATAAGAAGCGTTTTGAATTTCCGTTGCATTTTGTATCGATGAGTCTTTCCACTGACTCGCATCGTCAGGTTTTTTTTTTTAATTCGATTATCAAGAGCACTTCGCTCGAAATAAAAATTGATTACACTCGTTTGTGACCATGGAAACAAGTTCATTATTTTGTTTCATCCACCACCGTGGCTGCAGGGACCTGACACTCCTTTTTCTCCCTCTTTTTTGTAGATCTCCCCGTCTGTCTGTTTATGTCTCTCTCTCTCCCAGTCTCTACTTTTTCTCTCTCTCGTCTATATGTCTCTCCTTATCTCTCTCCCTCTGTCTCTCCTTTTTTTCTCTCTCGTCTATATGTATCCCATGTCTCTCTCTCCCTCCCTATCTCCCCCCTCTGTCTCTCCTTTTTTCTCTCTCGTCTATATGTCTCCCATGTCTCTCTCCCTATCTCTCTCTCTCTCTCTCGTCCCTATATTTGTGCCACTGCTCTCGCCCTCCTCTCGCTCTACTTCCTCGTTGTTTCATACATTTAACAATTAAGATGTTTGTTTTTGTTGAAAATTCCAAACAGAAAAAAATGAATGCAAACTCATCACAACGTATTCCATTTATTGCCCTCCTAATAAAAGAGTCAAAATATTATGGTCGCCGCATCATAGAGGATAGTTCTTTCACCATAATATGATGCTAAGAAAGCGTTGAAAACATGAATTAGCAGAAATAAGACTTTTGATGAAATCAGTTTGTAATTCAAAAGAAGTACAACAAAGGAACAAAGCATTATGGAAGATAATAGCGCTTTATAGATAAAAGTGGTTACCATTGAATGAAGGAAAGTGAATGAGTGTGTGATATAAAGCAAGGAGAGGAATAAAAACGAAATAGGGACATGTACAGCAGTCTTTGTTTATTATCTGTATTCAACTTCTTTTAAAGAATTTTTTTTAATGTTAAAAAAGTCTACCAAATTATTTTGAATCTTTTTAAATCAACTATTCTGATACTCCTCTGCTATTGATTAGACTTGGGTAACCACTCACCAATTTCTGTATTTCTTTATTATTTCTTCTTTTGTTTATTTATGTATATATTTGTTTATCTATTTAGTAAGCTACTTTAGTTAGGTGTTTCTTCGTTTTAATCTTTCTTCCTTCCTTCATTCATAACTTCTTTCATTCTTTCTTGCTTAATTTTTCTTTCTTTACTTCTTTCTTTCTTTCTTGCTTAATTTTTCTTTCTTTACTTCTTTCTTCCTTGCTTGCTTAATTTTTCTTTCTTTACTTCTTTCTTTCTTGCTTGCTTAATTTTTCTTTCTTTTTTTCTTTCTTTCCTTCTTTCTTTCTTTCTTTCTTTACTTCTTTCTTTATTTATTTCTTCTTTCTTTCATTTCCTCCTTCCTTCCTTTCTTCTTTTTCTTTCTTTCTTTACTTCTTTCTGTATTTCTTTTTGCTTAATTTTTATTTCTTTCTTTATTTCTTTCTTTCTTTACTTCTTTCTTTCTTTCTTTATTTATTTATTTATTTATTTACTTCTTTCTTTCTTTCATTCCCTCCTTCCTCTCTTCTTTCTCTATTCTTTCTTTATTTCTTGATTTATTTCTTCTTTCTTTACTTCTTTCTTTCTATCCCTGCTGGATAGAACACAGTGTATCACAGTTTGTTCACATTGTGGACTTCATGAAAATATATTTCACACTGTTAAAATGCTCAAATTCAACAGTGAAGATACTTTCACACTGTGAACACCTCGACAGTGTGACGGTACACTATGTGAATATGCGATTCCCATTGTTAAAATGCTGAAAATTATTTACATGAAGGTGATTTCACATTGTGTGCCAGTCCCACACTGTGAACACACTGTGGCACATACTGTGGGACACTGTTTTCTTTCGCGTATTATATCTTGTTTTATTTCTTTATTGATGTTATTCTGCAACCCAACACCCCCACCCCTCTGTTCTAACGATAAATTGCCAATTCGTCTACTGCCAACTCGTCCACTCACCACATGGTCAACTTTCATTTAGTCTAAGGCCATTCCGTCCATCAACATTTCGTCTAACAACTATTTGGTCCATTAACCATTTGGTCCAATTATCACTACGCCTAATCACCATTTCGTCTCATAACCAGTTGGTCTAATATCCATTTCATTTTCATTCATTTTGCACAATTTAAAACTTAGTCCAATTAGACCAAATGGTAAATGGACTAAATGGCCATTGGACCAACTGGTTATTAGACGGAATGGCATTAAACTAAATGAAAGTAGACTATGTGGTGAGTGGAATAACTGATGGTAGACCGAATGATAGTAGACGAGTTGGCAATCGGACGAATTGGCATTAGACGAATTGGAAATAAACCCTTCTAACATTTTACTCCATGTTTCTATTATTTCATGCGTGTCGCCTCGTGACTCAGCGATATCCAAGAAGCGTTGTATCTCCAAACACCATCTCTTGGCGCTTTATAAGGCTCAATAAAAGCATACCGGTGGTGGGGTGTGTTTTCTTCTTTTGTGACATGTAGATCGCTTTTCCGATAGCTGACAAATTATTCATCGTTGGCAAATAAAATTTCGTCGTAACCTGGGTACGTTACCCGCGGTTCCTTGTTATTACTGTTCTTGCATGAAATTATATGGCGGGAAAGCAAGGTTTTATGCTCCCCCTCCATCCCTCTTTCTCTATTTCCCCCTCTCTCTTTCACTCATTTGTAATATCTATGTTACTCTTACCATCCATCACTGTAAGCAACGTATCCTCAGTTAAAGAATATATTTAGACTGGCTGACAGTTTGTCAAAGGAATAATATAAAAACAGAAGAAGATGTTGAAGATAATAAAGAAGAATGGAAAGATAAACAAGGAGAAAACGAAGAAGTAGAAAAGAAGAAGGAGAAGAGGAAATGGAGGAGGATGAAGAAGGGATATAAAAAAATCAAGCAGCAGCAGGAACAAGAGTAGTAGTAGTAGTAGTAGTAGTAGTTGTTGTAGTTGTAGTAGTAGTAGTAGTAGTAGTTGTAGTATAGTAGCAGCAGCAGTAGTAGTAGTAGTAGTAGCAGCAGCAGTAGTAGTAGAAGTAGTAGTAGTAGTAGTGGTAGTGGTAGTGGTAGTGGTAGTGGTAGTAGTAGTAGTAGTAGTAGTAGTAGTAGTAGTAGTAGTAGAAGTAGTAGTAGTAGTAGTAGTAGTAGTAGTAATGGTGGTAGTAGTAGTAGTAGTATAGTAGTAGTGGTAGTAGTATTGAAGAAGAAGAAGGAAAAAATAGAAAAACAAGCAGAAGCATAACAACAAGAAGAAGAATGAGAGAAAAGGGGAAGAAGAAGAAGTAAGGGGGGTAGATGGAGAAGAAGAAGATGGTAATTATGAAGAAGAAAGAAGAAGAAAAAAAAGATGGAGAAGAAGAAGATGATGAAAAGTGGAGAATATGAAGAAGGAAAATAAAAATAAGGATAGATACAAGAAGAGGAACAAGAAGAAGAAGAAAAGAAGAGGAATAAGAAGACACAAAAAGCAAGTGAATAATGGAAACACATTTTCTTTGTATGCCTCGATGGAAATGGGTTTTCCACGAAATGTTTTTGATTTTGCACTCATGCAGGAAATTCCCAGAGGTTTTTGGGTGATTTTAATGTCATTTTAGAAGGTTTTGGTATTTGATGTACTCCCAGGTATTTCTTGACGTGAAATGTAACGGGGGAAAGGGTAACATTACCTACGCCCACACTTTTCTTTTATATACTTTCATGGCATTTATTTCCATGTTTATCCACACTAACTGCAAAATAAACATTTCCACATCTTAAGATCATGAAAAATAGATTCAAATTACAAGTGAAATATAGAATTCAACTAATATATCAAAGCCACATGGAACATGGCGATTCTATTGTTGAATAGCGATAAGAATGATCAAATTTCAAAAATGATAAACTGATTGGAGTTAGCAATTCACCTCGATTTATGACAGTGATTATTCATAGTACAATATGTCTGTTTATGATCAAATGATCACATTATTTGAGCATGTATTATATATATAAATATAAATATTTATATTTCAATCTACTGAAATTCTCCAGTACACCTTCATAGAATTAAAGGGGAATCCAGCCTTGGCCATAAATTGTTGCGTTGGGAAGGAGAAAAATAAATAAATCAGAATGGTGAAAGTTTGAAAGAAATCAGACAAGCAATAAGAAAGTTATAGCTGCTTTAAAATTGAGATCACTAATACTATGTAGATTTCAAATTGGCAACTGGGTAAGTAAATTATGACAAGGGGCAAGGACAACTTTCCCATAGGCCATGTACCTTATTATCAGGGATTTGTGGTTTTCTCCTAAGTACCCATTCCCCTGGGGCAGTAATCTAAATATAAACCAGGTAGTACATTGTTTTATGTCCCATTGAAAGAAAAATATAATTTGAAATAAAAATTTTGGGAAAAATTACATTTTAGCCATAATATGTATTGGAGTACATGGAAGAGCAGTCCTTGCCTTGCATCACTATGACATCCCATATGCGGCCAATTTGAAGTCTCCATGGGTATAGTGATTACCAATATTTACAACATTTGAAAATCCATAACTTTCTTGTTGTTTGTCCAATATTGTTCAAACTTTCACCTATCAACTTGTCTGATTTTTCTTTTCCTTATAAAAACATGTTTTTATTTGGGTTGGATTCCCCTTTAACTTAGTTCATGTCACAGACCATTGCTTTGAATGTGTGTTTGATTCCTGATTGATTATTTGATTTTCTAATGCTTTGCCATACGTTCCCATTCTTTATAATACTTAATTTTTCTGTTACATATTGTTTAATTACTTTTTCTCAATACTTTATATGGTAGCTTAAAATCAGTTGATATCTAAGAAGTGGTTTCCTTGAATATACTTTGGGTATGAATCCTGATTGTTTTTTTTTTCTCATTATTTGTTATATACTTACTTTGCTGTTTTTGTTTTTGTTAAACCCGCAAATAACCGTGACAAATGTCATGTTCAACAATTCATTTCAGACTCTCAAAATTCAACCAATTGACCTACCATCTCTGTCTCTAATTTGATAAATGGCTAATTGCTGATTTGACCCTATCTGCATTCTTTTTTAAAGTATTAATTCGATAACCTTGTTTTTTTTTCTCTCTTCATATTACGATAAAGGTTAATTCATATAGAAGTATTGTAATTACCTGTTTAAATTTATTGCTATTTTGTGTTATTCCATGTAGGCACCAGCCAATGTGGAGAACCTCTCGACAGAATTTTCAATTCTTTTAGGTGATCCTCAGGCATTGGCTGGTGCTCAATTTTACATTTCTTTTGTAATGTTTCTATTGCTGTCATGCTTTCTTGCCTGGAAATGAAATAGATAAATGAATGAATAAATAAATGAATAAACCACGCCACCGCAACTATATAAAATATTTATGTGTTCGTGACATACTTGGTCCTTTAATTGGGGATTTGTGAGGTGTAAAGTTTTTTTTTACTCACACGGTATACGTGTAATCTTTATCACCTCATCTCGTGACGTCATCGCTAAATTTGGTTGTGATCTTAATCTAAGATTAAATCTTATGTGGAGCATCTTATGTTGAGTATTTTTAGATAGTCACACAGACGTGAGGCGTCAATATAGTATTAAAACTTCAGAGATCAGAATAATTGAATTTTAAACTAGGTGTTCAGTGCTCCAGATTTATCAATTCGATTAAATACTGATGCAATGATTTACATTAATTATACTTACATTTTAAAATCATTGCGTTTACATGAAGCTCATGTGATATGTGTGTATGTCTGTGTGTCACAAGGGTGCAGTATTCTACACACTCTTTCCCAAATGAACGATGAATGTCATGTTTGATAATCTTTATAATATATGTGTGTAATCTTCATCACTGCATCTCATGACGTCATCGCTAAATTTGGTTATGGAATGAAATTAAGATTAAATCTTGTGTGGAGTATTATTAGAAAATCACCAAGACATAGGGCACCCAAAATAGTATGAAAACCTCAGAATAGTTGATTTTCAACATTTTCCTTTTTCATTTCATTTATATTTATTTATTGAATGATAGTGATAAAATCATTCACATTAATAATAGTTGCAGAGATTTACCCCAATCTTTACATTCTTGCGTAGTTCATCTCACACAGGGAATTGATTATCCGTATTGGTCAGATGATTTATTCCACGTGGGTGCCAGGGTTTTTTTTTATAAAAAGGGCAATATCAACTTAGGTTGACGTCATTTAATTTTAACCTAATTAATAATATGGGTATTAATTCACAAGCAATACTTTTTTTCAATAATGTTGCTTTCTTTTTATATAAACTCCTCAAAAAAAGTTTGAAAATCTGACTTTGATCGACAATCCCTCCTCGGATTTAGTGAATATTAATGCGTGATTGGTACCAATGAATAGTTCATTTAATTTTCTTTAAAATCATACCCTACATGATATGATAATGGTTCACATGGAGGCGCAGTGCCTTGAAATGTGGGGCAAGGTCAAAATTGAAAAGTTGCAAAATGACACAATATTGAAAGTCACTGTTCTTTTTTTCCCGTGGTGATGAGTGAGATTCTCAGTGGTTTCTTTTGTTTTCATGCACCTTAACATCAACATTAGCAAACTCATAACAAACAAACAAATAAACATGCATGGGTATTTCAAACCACTCAAACCATTTTATCTCACAGAGCCATCACTACATAAACCACAACAAAGCATAAAAAATGAAGAAGCAGGGGCTTGATTTGAATAGATTTTCATCTCTTGACACAGAAAAGAGAATCATGTTCTTTATTGACCCTTCATGACTATTTCTGCTCGTTTTGCAGCTTTTCAATTCAAACCTCATCCAACACTTTTGAATCCTGTTCTTTTCATGATGGCATGATCATAACAAGCATGGTATCATTTTAAAGAGAATTAAATAATTTTTTTTTAATGATATCAAATATCGATTGTGTAAAATTGGAAGAAATTAATGGCCAAACTCAGATTTCCAAACTTTTTTTGGGGGGTTATATTTTTGATTTTTTTCTCCACTGAATAAAATACCCCCCCCCCCCCAACTGTAGCACCAGACCTGGCGGGTCTTTCATTAAAAGGCCGAACGACTGGTGATCATTTCTTAGGAGCTACATCCACACCAGTGAAAATTTGGTGGGCAGAACTTACCTTAAGAAAGGATCACCAGTCGTTCGTTAAGTCGCTCGTAACTTAGGAACAGTTTTATGACACAGCCACCAAGTTCATCTATTTCTTTAAATGCAACAAAATATTGACTCTCCATTTTGCCACTTACAAAATTCCTCAGCAAAAGTGAAAGTGGGTTCGAATCCCAGCCATGGCGTAATTTTCTTCAGCAAGAAATTCATCCACATTGTGCTGCACTCAACCCAGGTGAGGTGAATGGGTACCTAGCAGGAATTTATTCCTTGAAATGCGTGTGCGCTGTAATTTTAGTAATTACGGCTGCCAAGCTACAGCTGGGGTAATAATATTCAAGTCTTTTGGAAGCGCATAGAGACATTATTCATAATGTGATATGCGCTATACAAGAACTGTATATTATTATTATTATTGAAGACAACGAGCAAGGTCGGCAATGTATTTTTTTTAATAAATCGTGCAATATTTTTTTGACGAAAAATCATTAATTATTATGATAATCTCGTCGTCTTATATTTTCCACAGAGTTTTCAAGAAATCGAGCGCTAATGGAAAAGTGAGTATGGTTTTTCTTTTTATTAATGTAATTGTGTGGTCGTCTCAAACCTTTCTAAGAATATTTCTTTTAGCCTAGACCACAACTCAATCGACAAGGACCAATGGGGCATTTCATGAAGAGTTTTGTCACTGATTTTTCTGACTAATTGGTCTTAGTCATTAAGATGCAAGTATTTGCGGAAGCCACTTAAGTTGGGAAACTGCTCTCCCAGCGGGCCCTGCATAACAAAATATATTATTATTACCCTTCTCCAATCTTCTCCTTGTCAAATCTAATTTGAATGCTGAGCGCGTAAAGCAAGAAGACAGAAGGTCCAATCATTATAAGTCTATCATGACTCGGTCGGGGATCAAACCCATGACTTCTCGTTTATGATGCGGCCATTTTACCACTAAGCCACCATGCTCGTGGGGGAAATAAATGAAATTCGAGCATTTTTCAAATGAATTTTTAAAAGTGTCCTTATTGCAAAAGCCAATGATAATTTCGTTTATAAGCGCAACCTGAAGAAAAGCCTGTTAGCTGCCCCCAAATTAAGTTGTGTAATATTCATGTATATAATGCAATACATTTTTTAATGGCTAATAATATGACTAAAAAAGATTTTTCGGTAGCGGATGTGAAATAATTTGTTGATATACTAAAGGTAACATAAAAATTATTTTCATTTTTTTAGGAAATAAATTTCAGTGATTTTTGTTACCACACTGAATGTATTTGGAAGCTCCTCGCGTAATGACAGCACAAAAAAAAATCAAATTCTAATAACTTTTTCTCATATATTATGCATTTTCATCAAACCTTCACCAGGTTTTCTTTTTAATACTTGTCTCTGCAATCTTTACAATAATATTTTTTTCCAGAGTGAATTTCCCCTTTTAAGAAATTCCGCTGAGCATGATGTCTTGTTTGTCCGACCAGTAGATAACTGCGATAAACCGCACTGATTGCATATTTTGATATGCAACGTCGGTGCGTTGCCGATCAGAGGAGATAATAATTGGTGACTCGTGGTTTGAAAACGTGAATTTAAATCGGGGCGGGATGACGTCGAAGGGGGCGTGTACATTCCTGAACGGTTGGGGAAGGGAGGGGGTGTCATTTCCATGCCAGTTTCTTTGGTCAATGTACGTTATTATATGAATTGATTATGGTCCGATTATGAAAGAATTTAGATCAGTATTTAAAAAAAATCAAAAGAAAAAAGGTTAAAAGGAAAGGAAGTAAAATGTGTTTTTTTATAACATGGACTACGGATTCATACGCCCTGTCTATAACAATTCCTTTAATAACTGCCATTATTGTACGAATTAATTTTGGTCAGATCGTAAAGGATTTCATAGCAGTATTCGATAAAAAAAATTAAAAAGGGAGAAACCAAACTACAGTGAGGGGTGGTGAATAAAAAGGGGCTTTTGATAAAATTAGGGAGGTGGGGATGGGTCATGCACTCTCTCCATGACTATTTCTTTAGTCGACTACCATCATTGTACGAATAAATTATGGTCTAATCGTGAAAATTTAAAAAGCCCCACTTGTTGCTTTTGATCCCCCTTTCTTTTGAATTTGTCTCTTAAACAAATCTTTTTTTGTTGGATCGAATACTCCTGGAGTATTCGATCCAACAAAAAAAGATTTGTTTAAGAGACAAATTCAAAAGAAAGGGGGATCAAAAGCAACAAGTGGGGCTTTTTTTTTCATATACAAAAGATAAGAAAGTTGAGGTAAAAAGCACAAAAGATTAATGTCCCCACCATTGACACGAGAAACTCGTGTTCTTACATAGGCCTATAATCTACAATATTATTTACAAATAAAGTTTACTTATTACAACGAATGAATGATAATCTTTGAGAATCCGTTTCACTTTTTATAAAAAAACAAGCCGCAGAAAAGGAAGCAAAGGAGGACAAACTGATTTATATCAATGTTTGATGGATATTTGTGATGATGGAAATCAAATAAATATATTAAATCTTGAAAAAAAAATGTAAAAATCATGATTTTATTCTGACTAGATAATGTTCAACGCACTATCATTTCAGAATCCACACCATCGGGACTATTTTAAATAAGGAGATTAATTACAGAATATAATTTCCAACAATACATCTTCGGCTCGCGAATCAATTTATAACTTGGATCTAAAGTCTGAACGGTTGTGTAACTGCGCTGAGTGGATTTTGATGCATCAAGTACGCTGCCAAATATTACAGTAATTCATCCGTAGTCCCACGTATTAACAAAAAAAGCGGTACTTAATTCTCTAAAGAGAAAAACATAACAAAAATGAGATGGTAAATATGATAAAAATACACCGTTTTCGATTCATTTTTCTTCGATCTCCATACAGCATATATGATTATTGAAACGTCTAATGTGAAATACAGCGAGCAATAATGGCTTTCTCTGCGTTGGTGAATTTTTTGCAGTATCTATAAAAATAATATTTTTTTCAAATTTAAAGATATATATATATCGATGCTGATGTATACGGGTGGAATTGAATCGAATTGAAATGAATATTTTAAGCTAATTTCAAGGTTGAGTCGATGAACATGTATAAACAACCCTCATTGAAAGCATATTTCAAAAGTAATAATTTTAGGATATAAATGCGTGTTCAGTTGAATCAATTACAATGAATAAATCATTAACGGGTTTTTGCTCGTGGGCCTTAAACAAATGGTTGGGATAAGCGATTCCTATCACAAAACAGACTGGCTTTTATTTTACCTTACTCTTAATGGACTTGAGTCTGGAATGAATGCTGATTAATGATTCAAATTGCAATCAGAACCAAATGAACCAAATTATTTAATGTGTTTTTTTTTCCTTGGAGAGATTTAATTTTCGAACAAACAGAAAAAATGAACTATTGAGGTTGTGGATACAAAATATTGATGAAGATTGTGAAGGAAAAAAACGTGGTAATTGGACATCAGTAGAGAAATGAAACGAATATTTGAAAATACGAAATTATGTAATCCATAAAACTTGTGACGGAGTACATTCTGTTAAAACATTTTCTTTCAAACAAAAAGAAACTACCAAAAAAAATAAGAAGAAGAATTGATAGCTTAGAAACGGTTTAGGATGTGGATACAAAATAAGATACGAAGAACATGAAATGTAATGGCGCGACATCAATAATAAAAAAGAACAGAAATGTGTGTATGAAATATGTGACAGTTTAATTTTCTGGTTGTCTCTTCAGAATAGACGGAAATGAAATGACAGCTTGAACGTTTTGCACGCTTGTTGTACTATCGTAGCAACGCCATGGTGTTGGACTGTATAAGGAACATACCGATGTTTATAATACCGGGTATATTGGGGAGGAAACTTATACATGTAAATATTTTTTAAAGGAAATGTAGGCCCTAAATCCTAATGAACGTTCATAACATAATTTGAAAAAAACGAATGATTGTAGAAAGTATTTCTTAAAATTGACATAATTTGGGCACCTAAATCCAAACCGCCGCTGATACCAGTTCGCAGAACAGGGGGGGGGGGGCTGGGATGGCATTATCCCATCAGAAAAACCATCTGATTGTGATTTTTTTTTGCATGGTCGACCCCCCCCCCCGACTTTCATCCCGTTTCGCAGCCCTCGATGTAAAAAAAGTTAGCCGCCACTTTCCAAAAAATCCTGGAATTGTTATTATGAGACATTGTGGAATATTAAAAAGAATAAATAACGTCTTAAAAGGACACTTGTCACATCGTGCATCGCTTGATACTGCATGCCTTAATAAACATTTTTCTTTTTTTTTTCAACTCTTGAATACTAGTTTGCTGCGAGGTAAAAAGAAAATGAAAATAAAGACAATTTCAATTTTATTAACATTATTTATGCGACATATTTTTGGCAATGTCCATCGTCAAAGTCGTAACGTCTAATGTGTAGTTTTTATATCTTTCGATTGGTTTTTAATCTAAAACAGAAAATCAAAGTTGCTTGAAAGAGCACTATTTCATGAATTCATGTGAATAAAACCCCCTAAACCTAAAAGATCACCAGCAACAAATTATGGTGTAAAAAGTCGTGCAACGTTACGGAAGACATTGTCTTTTAAAATCATAACGTCTAAAGTAAAGAGAGCAGCCATAAACATCACGTACGGTGGTGACTTTATAAACGTAATGCCTGATGGTGACTTAAACGTTTTTTTCTGAGAACGATTAGAAGATTTTGATATGTTTTCAAAATAAATATAAAACTAAATACGATAAAATACATAATTGTTACGAGGACGTTATTGTTTACATGTAAAATTGATAAAAACTTTTTAAGTATCTCGGAAGGTATGGGCGGTCGTAAGATTTATTATTAGGAGTGGGCTATACATAGATCAAAAATACTTTTTTGTCATTTTAATATGACAAGTTTTTATTCATTCCTTGTAGTGTATTTATTTATTTATTTATTTATTCGTTTCTGCATGTCATGACAATGTACATAGTGTGACCATCACAACATTAAATACATTAAAAGTTACATAGTAATAATGTATGATTATGATCATTTACACAACTGATTAAACCATAGGCTGCAGACATGCAGTGGTATGACAATATAAGCAGATGCTTGAGCTGTTGTCACACCTTTGGATATATAAAAGAATACTAAAAATTAAAAACTAATGATTGCGCACACACACAAAAAAAAAAATTTATATGTGCCACAACTATTTACAAATATTTACAAGGAGTGTGTGAGGCGTAATAATAATTGAAATTATATCAATCTTTAAGTTTAAGATGTACAGTACAACAAAAATGTGTCTTGCTAAAGTTACATCTTAGAGACAAGTATGCGTTTTACCGCCCTTTTGAAGGAATGCACTGATAATATATTCCTAGTACTAGTAGGTAGGGAATTCCAAACATCAGGTCCATAATGTCTGATAGATTTGTGAGCCAACAGCGTGCGAGGGTTATACAAATGCATATTAGATGCTTGTCTTGTGTGGTAGGTATGGATAGTATTATTTTGTTGAAACATAGTGGAAAAGCAGGTAGGTAACATTTTGGCATTAAATCGATACATAATAAGGGAAGTTTGAAGAAAATAGACATCATCAACAGTAAGACATTGCAGCTTTATAAAGAGAGGGTGCGTATGATCACGGTAACCGACTCCAGCACAAATACGAATTGCTTTCTTTTGCAACAGAAGAATTGGGTTTGTGACACTCGTTGATGTTGCCCAAAGAATATTGCAATATGATAAATAAGGTAGAATAAAAGTATTGTACAACATGTAAAGTATTTTATAAGGCACAAGGTACTTAACTTTATACAGTATACCTATATTTCGAGAAATTGGTTTACTGATGTGTTTCAAGTGATCATTCCAGTTAAGTTGATCATTGATGTAGACCCCAAGGAACCTCGTAGACGTCTTTCTTTCCAACAAAGCATTGTCAAGTTTCAATCTTAAATCACGGTCAGCACATGACTTCCTGCCTTTAAAGTGTATATAATTAGTCTTTTTAACATTCAGTGATAACATATTACTTTCAAACCATTTAGATAGTTTCGGAAGTTCAACATTAATGGTGTTTTCTAAGATATCAATATCACGGTGTGATAGGAAAACACTTGTGTCATCAGCAAATAATATATAATTCAATGTGTTTGATACCAAACAAATATCATTGATATAAATCAGAAATAACAATGGACCCAATATAGAACCTTGCGGTACACCGCACCTCAAAACTGATATACCAGAGTTAAAGAAGTTATAGCATGTGTATTGTCTTCTATTTGAAAGATAACTGGTAAACCAATTTAGGGCAATGCCCCTTACTCCATAATGTTGGAGTTTATAAAGCATGGTCAAGGTTGTCAAATGCCTTGCTCAGGTCCATAAATACACCGATAACGTGTTCACGATTAGCCAGAGAACTAGATACATAGTCATAACATTTCAACAACGCAAGGTCCGTTGAGTGAGACCTGCGAAATCCAAATTGGTTGGGATTAAGAAGGTTGTTTTTGTCAAGAAAGGCAATTAATCTGTTATAAACAATTCTTTCTAGTATTTTTGAACAACTAGGCAAAATTGAGATTGGTCTATAATTACTTATAATGGTCGTGCTATCCCTTTTATGAACAGGAATAACCTTGGCTAGTTTAAGAGAGGAAGGGAATACACCAGTTAAAAATGGACAGATTACAGATATGTAGTAAAGGAGTTAGGACTGAGCCAATTATTTGTTTTAACAATTCTGAACTTATTTCATCATGCCCAGACGACCTACTATTTTTGAGAGACTTAACAATGTTTAATATCTCAAGATGATCAGCTGGCTTAAGGCAAATAGATGATTCGGACCTGTCTCGTAAATATTCTTTGTAATTAACTTCTACGGGAGTTATTTTCTTTGCTTGGTCAGGCCCAATGTTCACAAAGTAGCTGTTAAATTCATTTGCAATGTCATTATCAGAAGTAAACTCTTTATCCTTATGGACAATTTTTTTGGCAGGTTCTGACTTATTTCGCTTACATAATATATCTCTAACAACATTCCATGTCAAGGGCATGTTACCTCGAGCATTCTCAAACTGTCTGGAATAGTGTAAACTCCGTGATGACCGTATAATAGAAGTCAGTTTATTTCGATATTTTTTGTATTTTTCAATGTGCTATTGAGAAGGTTTCTTTACACTCTTTTTGTATAAGACATTTCTTCTTTTGATAGATTGTAGTATACCTTTTGTAATCCATGGACGTTTACCTGAACTTCTATTATTTATTCTAACAAGTGAAATAGTCTCATCCAAATGGTGATGAAAAATTTTACTAAATAATTCATAAGCCTGTTCAACATCATGACATTCCAATACATCAGACCAATTCTCTTCATGACAAGCATCCTTCAAGCTAGAAATATTGCTTTCAGTAAAGTTGCGCTTTAGTATATATTTAGCCTTATTGCATTTGTTGGAATGCATATCATAAAGCATGCAGAAGATTGGAAGATGATCAGAAATATCACTAAAGAATAAACCTGATTGGGAATAACCTTTGGTATTTTTCACAAAAATGTTATCTAGAAGTGTTGATGACCTGTCAGTTATTCTCGTTGGCTTATTAATCATTGCACAAAGAGCATTAGAATCGAGTATATTTTGGAAACGGAGAGTGTTTGCATTTTCTGTCAACAGATCAACATTGAAGTCACCCATCATGCATACTGATTTATATACTGATATATGTTCTGCGAGCCCAATCATTTAGAAGTATGAATGTGTATATAAGATATGTGACAGTTCCTCCGATATTGTCTCTTCACCATACTAAAAATATAGTATAACTTGTGTTTTCCACCTTGTCATGCTGTCATGGTAATGAAAACCACTAAGGAATATAGTAATATTATGATCTGTCGGCCAAATTGTTTAGAAGTAGAAGACTTGTGTGTATGAAATATGTGACAGATCTTTCTTAACACGCTCATTCAAAACGTAAAACATAGTAAAAGTTTGTGCGTTTCCCCGCTTGTTATATTGTCATGGCAACACCATGGTGATGGAAACCACTAATGAACATTCAACATACAATGGTCAAATCATCCATGTGCAATAAAGCTATGTTTGTGATTCAAGGAGAGTGTATAATTACAATGGAAAGCTATTTGAAAATGTGGTGAAATTCACCTAATTATGATGAATAGATAAAATGAGGCAAAAAGTTCCCCGGTTGGATTAACGGTGGAATAGAAATGGTAAACAATATGGCATCTTTAAATATCTCCAAAACATGCCGTTTCTGTGGTAATAGCGGGGTTTTTTTTATAAATAGAATGTTGACACGCTCTCTATTACAAGCCATTTTTATCTCTCCCTCCCTGTTAATAATGCTAGTGTACAAGTAGTAATAGAAGTAGAAATAGATGATTATTATCAACAAAAGTAGCAGTAGCATTAGAAGTATTAGTAGTATACTAGTAATCATCTTCGTCGTCGTAGAAGCAGTGGTAGTAGTATTAGTAGTAGTAGTAGTAGTGGCAGTAGTAGTAGTATTAGTATTAGTAGTAGTATTAGTAGTAGTATTAGCAGCAGTAGTGGTGGTGGTGGTGGTGGTAGTAGTAGTAGTATAGTAGTAGTATTAGTAGTAGTATTAGCAGGAGTAGTGGTGGTGGTGGTAGTAGTAGTAGTATAGTAGTATATTAGCAGCAGCAGTAGTAGTAGTAGTAGGAGGAGGAGTAGAAGTAGTAGTAGTAGTAGTAGTAGTAGTAGTAGTAGCAGCAGCAGTAGTAGTAGTAGTAGTAGTAGTAGTAGTAGTAGTAGTATTAGTAGTAGTAGTAGTATTAGTATTAGTAGTAGTATTAGTAGTAGTATTAGCAGGAGTAGTGGTGGTGGAGGTGGTGGTAGTAGTGGTAGTATAGTAGTATTAGCAGCAGCAGTAGTAGTAGTAGTAGGAGGAGGAGTAGAAGTAGTAGTAGTAGTAGTAGTAGTAGTAGTAGTAGTAGTAGTAGCAGCAGCAGTAGTAGTAGTAGTAGTAGTAGTAGTAGTAGTAGTAGCAGTAGTAGTAGTAGTAAAAGTAGTAGTAGTAGGAGGAGGAGGAGTAGAAGTAGTATTAGCAGCAGTAGTAGAAGTAGTAGTAGTAGGAGGAGGAGGAGTAGAAGTAGTATTAGTAGTAGTATTAGCAGCAGTAGTGGTGGTGGTGGTGGTGGTAGTAGTAGTAGTAGTATAGTAGCAATAGTAGTAGTAGTATTAGTAGTAGTAGTAGTAGTAGTAGTAGTAGTAGTAGTAGTAGTAGTAGTAGTAGTAGTAGTGGCAGTAGGAGTAGTAGTAGTAGTAGTAGTAGGAGTAGTAGTAGTAGTAGTATTAGCAGTAGTAGTATTAGTAGTAGTATTTGTAGTAGTATTAGCAGGAGTAGTGGTGGTGGTGGTGGTGGTGGTAGTAGTAGTATAGTAGCAATAGTAGTAGTAGTATTAGTAGTAGTAGCAGTAGTAGTAGAAGTAGTAGTAGTAGTCATGGGCAGAAATCTCTCCTTGAAGGTAGGGGGGACACAATTGAGTTTTCCGTTTTTAGGTACGTTCTACAGAATTACTAACTCAAACACACACACGTACACACACACATTATATATATATATACATATTTCGAAGAGGGGAGGTATTCCTAACTAAAGATGAAAGGCCTCAATAAATAATGCCAGCGCGAAGCGCGAGCCCAAATATGTTAATATTCCATAAATTGTGACCTGGAAATTGAACATTCTGAACATTTTTTTTGTGATCATGAACTAGATTCGAACCTACCTAAACCATTAATGTCAGCGCGAAGCGCGAGCTGAAAGTTTTTGATTTTCCAACCTAAAAACTAGACATTCGTAACACTTTTTCAAATCATGAACACGATAGGAATTACCTAAAAAATAGACATTCGTAAAAAAATTTCAAATCATGAACAGAATAGGAATCTAAACAATTAATGCGAGTGTGAAGCGCGAGCTGAAACTTTTTGATTTTCCAACCTAAAAACTCGACATTCTTAGCACTTAATAATGAACAGAATAGGAATCTAAACAATAAATGCGAGCGCGAAGCGCGAGCTGAAAGTTTTTTTATTTTCTAACCTAAAAACTGGACATTCATAGCACCTTAAAAAGAATATGAACAGGATAGGAATCTAATCAATTAATGTGAGCGCGAAGCGCGAGCTGAAGGTTTTTTTTAATTTTACAACCTAAATACTGGACATTGTTAGTACTAAAAAAAAACCATTATGAACAGGATAGGAATCTAAACAATTAATGCGGGCGCGAAGCGCGAGCTGAAAATTTTGTATTTTCCAACCTAAAAACTGGACAATCGATCGTAACATTTTTTTCAAATCATGAACACGATAGGAATCTTACTAAACAATATTAGATTCGAGCGCGAAGTGTGTGCTGAAGATATTGTCATTTTAAAATTGGTATTATTAGCATATTTTAAAATCAAGGACAGGTTAGCAATCTAACCAAATTTTAATTAATGTGAGCGCGAAGCGTGTCCTCATTTTTTTTCTGACCAAAAAAGTCATCTTCTTTTCACTTTATAGCAATAAAGAGGATAGTATCTGACTCAACCGTATTGCTGATGCGATCGCGAAGCGCTCAGATCTGAAAACTGGATCTTTCAAGCACTTTTGAATTAAAGAACAAGCATTTTATCTCAAACAATGCGAGCGCAAAGCGCGAATTAAATTTTATTTAGATTTAAACCTATATATCATGAAAAAGATGGATATCTTCCTAAATAAATGATTTGATTTTATATATTTCGATCTAAAAAGTGAAAAGGTTTTAAGCACGTTTTGAAATAAAGACATGGCTGTGTATTAATGCAAAGTGCGATCGATTTTGTTTAATTTTTATACAATGACCTAAAAGTTTTCTTTTTTCCAATTATTCTCCTCTCCTTCCATCATTTAATTTTCTTCCTCGTCCTATCTTTCTTCTTATTTTTCTCCTCACCTTCCTATTTTGCGCCTCCAATAGAGGGTGGGCCGCCGCTTCGCCCCCTTGACCTACCTATGATGATCCCTCCCACGGCAGGAATTTTGTGTAAAAATGGAATATAAAAGTCCCCAAGTCTCGTTAATAGAGTATTTAAAAACAAATTTTGAGGGATTAAACATAGTTAAAAATTCACTGCGAATGATTAATCATAACTCATGAAAACCATTCTCTTTACTGAGTACGCGAACAATGAAAATATTCTTATATTCCAAGTAAATTTGGAATAAAGGGGAAATGAATTGGTTTAACAAAGGAATGTTTTTACGGGGTATGGGACATTCTCGTCTACCATCTATGCGCTTATAAGTATCCAGAGGCGATTTTCTTTTTTCGTCATTTTTATTAGTTATGAAATTGACAATGGCCATCGATGTCATCACTCTTTGTCTGGCATATAGGACTAGATGCGACTTCGAGAATAGTCGGGCCGGTATGCCTTTCTTTTCCTATCCAAGTTCTTAACAAAAACTATCTGTTTATATATATTTCGAAATTCGAGGATACGTGTGCATAATTTCGATTTTGAATTATGTATTTTTTTCCATAATAAAAGACACAAATAGTAGGGGGACATTTGATATTATGTCCCCCCTTTCCAAAATGGTAGGGGGACACGTCCCCCCCCCCTGGGATTTCCGCCCATGGCATGGTAGTAGTAGTAGTAGTAGTGGTGGTAGTAGTAGTAGTAGTAGTAGTAGTAGTAGTAGTAGTAGTAGTAGTAGTAGTAGTATTAGCAGCAGCAGTAGTAGTAGTAGTAGGAGGAGGAGTAGAAGTAGTAATAGTAGTAGTAGTAGTAGTAGAAGTAGTAGTAGTAGTAGGTAATAGGTAGTAAACTCTGGAAGTAAACAAGCCAAATTTTATGTGATGTAGACAGTCTTTAAGACTCGATGCTATTATGCCTTTGGGACGAAGAAACCAAAATACCATAAGATTGGTATATAACTGGAGGAGATACGCATTACGTAACTGATCTAATTGGTGCGATCTACGGTGACAATGCGTGCCATCCATTCATTTAATGAATCAATTAGCGCGTGGATGGTGTACATTGACAGCTGATTACATCAGCGCTCGATAATGAGAGAATAACCAACTTCTACGTTACACAGTATATGTTGATTCTGTTCATTTCTTTTTCACCTCTTTATTTTCTTGTGAAATTGCATCCATTAATTTTATTTTGTACATTTTTTAACAAAGCAAACATTCCCCCCCCCCCTAATATTTTGCCTTTTTAACTTTTACTTGTTTTTTTTTTCATGGGAAGGGATCATCTTTGTGGGATATGCCAAAAGTCCGTGAAAGTAAATCATAAAGGTCTGCTATGTACACAATGTTGTAAATGGATACATATTTTATGTGCCCATGTGCCTCAGAAATCATACAATGATCCATTTGAACACTTTATAAACTGGATTTGTCCACGTTGTGTATTTAAACATTTGCCTTTTCATCAGCTGGGTAAAACTCATGTCAACCCCAAAAATGAGCAAAACAGTAAAGAACAAAGTATCAATATTTATTGTGTTAATAAGCATAGTGATTCTGGTGATTCTTTCAGGGAATTACATGGAAGGGGTTTGAAATTTCTTCAATTTAATGTGGTCAGTTTATTAAAGAACTTCGATGAAATTGGTGATATATTATGTAGGAACGATATTGATATTCTGGCTCTCAATGAAACCAGGCTTGATGACTTGATTAAAGATAGTGAAGTATACATACCAAATTACAATATTGTTAGGAAGGATAGAAACAGAAATGGAGGCGGGGTTAGCATTTATATACATGAAAATATCATATTTGAAAAGCTGTGTATACCTAGTTCAGCTGAAAATTTAGAAATTATTTGTATTCTTATTCGCATTAAATATTCCAAACCTGTCATTTTTATAAATTGGTATAGACCGCCAAATAAAACAAATGTACTTCATTCCTATGAAGATTTATTGATCCATTTAGGGGGATTCAACGTTCCAATGATATTAATGGGTGATGTAAATTATAATATCATGAAACATCAAACTAATGGAGATACTCGCAAATATTCTGATATTAATGATATATATGGAATGTGTTAAGTTAATAGAACGGAATATACTAGAGTTACCCATGAATGCTCTTCTTTGATCGATCATGTGTTGACAACTAGTCCCGAAAAAGTTAATTCATTCGGAGTCCTCCACAATAGACTGAGTGACCATTCAATGAGCTACTTAATCTGGAAAGCTCACACCAATAATGACCCATTCATTAACTACGTAACCATTAGAAAATCACATCAAGTAGATTTTGACAAAATGAAAGCTGAACTTCGAAAACAAGATGGGGCTGAAATCGAGGGAGTTAATGACCTTGACAAAGCCGTTGATAAATGGGAAAGGCTTTTTCTGGACATAGTTGATAAATACATGCCGACGAAAAAGAAACGAGTTCGCAAAAAACACTCGCCTTGGTTGAATGAATCTATTTTCAAGCTCATGAAGGAACGTAATAAAATGAAAGTAAAAGCTAAAAAAAGACAAGGTGCTCTTTTTTGGACACAGTACAGACAGTTAAGAAATCGAGTGACATTTGAAATAAGACGAGCAAAAAAGAAATATTATATTGATAAATTAAGTTCCTGCAAAGATAGAACGAAATCTTGGAAAGTGTTGAAATCATTGCTACCTAATTCTAAATCAGTTACTAATTTTCAATTTTGTGAAGATAAATGCAAAAAATTGGCTAATGATTTTGATGAACATTTTGTAAACGTTGGTAATCAACTGAACAGTGATATTTCTGAAAATTATGAGTGTATGACTTCTGAAGAATTTAATAGATTAGAATCATGTAATACAGCAAATAGTAATTTTATTGTTCCCATTGTTACTGAATCAGACGTTTTAAAGGAAATCGATCGTCTTAAGAACAAGAAATCAATTGGAGTAGACGGGATTGATTATTTCCTATTAAAAATATTTGCATTAGAAATTGTTAAACCTGTCACCTATTTAATTAACAAATCGATTAACGAAGGGATATTCCCATCCAGATGGAAGATTGCAAAGGTAATTCCCCTGCATAAGAAAGGAGATAAACTTGTGGCTAATAATTATAGACCCATCTCTTTACTGACCTGTTTATCGAAAATTATTGAAAAAATTATACAAAAAAATCTAATTCGATTTCTCGAGGAAAATAACATTTTAACGGATTACCAATCCGGCTTTCGTCCAATGCACTCTACATGTACGGCCCTTACTAAAGTAACAGATGAATGGCTCCATTCAACTGACCAGGGATTATATACAGGAGCTCTCTTTGTTGATCTCCGTAAGGCGTTCGACTTTTAATAGTCGATCATCGGATACTATTAAAGAAATTGTCTTCTGTAGGTGTTAATGATCATATGCTCAAATGGTTTTACAATTATCTACATAATCGAAAGATGTTTACATCCATAAATAATTGTTATTCTGACGAGTTAGTAGTAACCCACGGCGTCCCGCAAGGCTCAATTTTGGGCCCCATTTTGTTCCTAATCTACATAAACGATCTGTGCGATGTATTTCAATTTTGTCACCTGCATTTTTATGCAGATGATACAGTTATATATTATTCACATATAAATCCTAGTACAGTTCAATCAGTAATTAATCGGGAATTTTTTCTTTCTTTCAGAATGGATGTCCGAAAACAAGCTATTTATCAATTATGATAAGACTGTATCAATGTTGATTGGGAATAACACCATGCTTAATAAACAAGGTCACTTGAACTTGAAAATAGGACATTATGTTATAAATCAGGTAAATCATATAAAATATTTAGGGATGATCATTGACTCCAAATTAAAATGGGACCTCCACCTAAACGAACTAATCAAGAAAATAGGGAAAATGGTAAGCTTTTTGGGCAGGTTAAGGCACTCACTAAACGAGTCCTATCTCAATGTAATCTATCAATCAATTATTCTCCCTCATTTTGATTACGCTGATATCGTATGGCAATCATGTCCAAACATCTTTCTGGACTAACTTCAAAAACTCCAAAATAGGGCTGGGCGCATAATTCTCGGAATAAGTCCCTACACTCACACATCTTTATTCCAAATTCACGAACTTTTAGATTGGGAAACCCTGAAAACTAGGCGTAAAAAACACATGTATGTAATGTTGTATAAGATTTTTCACGATTTAGCTCCGAAATATTTACAAAATAATCTCGTTCACAAAGAAAGTATTTATTATGAGGCGCCGAATGTACCAATATTATATAGAACAATTATTTGTTATATAATCATTATTTATTAAATAATAACTATTATTTATATATAATTTACATTTTATTTGTAAATAACTACTATTATATAAAATATCATTTCTAATTATTTATATATAATTCCAAGTAATACTTCATTATTTGTAAATAATAATAGTTCGACATTCCATTATTTATAAATAATGATTATTTGTTTTTCATTATTTATAAATAATGATTATTTGTTTTTCATTATTTACAAATAATGATCATTTGTTTTTCATTATTTATAAATATGATAATTTGTTTTTCATTATTTATAAATAATGATTATTTGTTTTTCATTATTTACAAATAATGATTATTTGTTTTTCATTATTTATAAATAATGATTATTTGTTTTTCATTATTTATAAATAATGATTATTTGTTTTTCATTATTTATAAATAATGATAATTTGTTTTTCATTATTTACAAATAATGATTATTTGTTTTTCATTATTTATAAATAATGATTATTTGTTTTTCATTATTTATAAATAATTTGTTGAGTTTTCCATTATTTATAAATAATGATTATTTGTTAAATAATGAAAACGTCTACTTCATTATTTATAAATAATTTTTTCGAGTGCACCATTATTCTCATTATTTATAAATAATCATTATTTAATGTTCGAGTTTTCCATTATTTATAAATAAAGATTATTTGTTAAATAATGAAATATCTACTTCATTATTTATAAATAATAATCTTGTTTCAATATCCCATTATTTATAAATAATCATTATTTATAAACAATTTTTACAGTTTGCCATTATATACAAATAATCATTATTTATATACAAATAACCATTATTTATTAAATAATGCCATTATTTATTAAATAATGCCATTATTTATTAAATAATGCCATTATTTATTAAATAATGGAAAACTCGCTATAACATGCAAATGTGGGACCGCCCATGATATGAATATTCATGATGCGATTTCCTTTTTCGTGATTTTTCTTCACAAATTTTTGTCCATTTCCTCTTCATAATGACATTTCTTGAAGCAATTTTCTAGGGATATGGTCTGATTGTAATATTCTTCATTTTCTATATAACTTCGTCTTCGTAGAAATATCAAAAAGTGTAATTTTATACGATTTTTCCTACAGTTCACAATCCCCATAGGCGCGCGTGTACGGTAGGGACAACCGGTGAATCGACGGAGTGCTCTTCATCGAAATACTACGTTGGTTGGTCCCCGGAAGTGGCGGGCGGAATTTAGCCCGAATCCTCGATGGAAGTCGATCAAGTGCATATGAGCTGAGAGAGTGAAATATCAGTGTACTTGTACAGGCCCTTCTACTTTTTATAAATATTTCTTGTTGCTTTTTTTGTTAAGTTAATTTTTCCTGGTGTAGAGATAAGTTTCAGTTCTAATAATGCACTTCAAATACATTTTGGAGTGTCTGTTTGAGGCGTTTGGGGCGATTTCACCCTGGCCCCAAAATGCTCGCAACGACAATACGGGGGCATGATGACCCCTAATTTTTTTAAAACTTATTTTTCTATTGAAAATTATCACAAAATTCACCAAAAGTGTGCACGAAAGCCTTCGTATTTCACTTTTAAAACTCCAAAAAGTGCCCAAATGACAAGCTTGGTCGCTTCGCTGTGTCGCTTTCAACTTGAGAACGTTTGCGCGTCTGCTTCCCCCCCCCCCTCCTCCGAAAGAAATTCTGTATACGGCCATGCTCTAAAGAGCCTGGCACATTGATTTATGTATACTTTCATTTTCATTATTTTTATCTCATTATCAATATGGCCTTACGCAGAATTTTTTCCAGGGGGGCCGGGGCCGGAGCATATGACGCGCGTAAACTTTCTCAAAAAAATCTTGAAAGCGAGACAGCCACGGGACCAAGCCCAAATGACAAGCTTAATTGGTCGCTTCGCTGTCTCGATCGCTTTCAACTTGAGAACGTTTACGCGCGTCTGCCCCCACCCCCCGAAAGAAATTCTGTGAACGGCCATGCTCAAAATAGCATATGGCACATTGATTTATATGTACTTTTCATTTTCATTATTTTTATCACATTATCATCATGGCCTTACACAGAATTTTTACCGGGGGGGGGGGGAGCAGCTAGGACGCGCGTAAAGTTTCTCAAAAAAATCTTGAAAGCGAGACAGCGACGCGACCAAGCTCAAATGACAAGCTTGGTCGCTTCGCTTTTTCAAGATTTTTATGAGAAAGTTTACGCGCGTCCTGCTCCCCCCACCCCCCCCCCCCCCCCGGAAAAAATTCTGCGTATAAGGCCATGATGATAATGAGATAAAAATAATGAAAATGAAGTATACATAAATCAATGTGCCATATGCTCTTTTGAGCATGGCCGTTCACAGAATTTCTTTCGGGGGGTGGGGGCAGACGCGCGTAAACGTTCTCAAGTTGAAAGCGAGACAGCGAAGCGACCAATTAAGCTTGTCATTTGGGCTTGGTCCCGTGGCTGTCTCGCTTTCAAGATTTTTTTGAGAAAGTTTACGCGCGTCATGCTCTGGCCCCGGCCCCCCTGGAAAAAATTCTGCGTAAGGCCATGATGATAATGAGATAAAAATAATGAAAATGAAGTATACATAAATCAATGTGCCATATGCTCTTTTGAGCATGGCCGTTCACAGAATTTCTTTCGGGGGGTGGGGGCAGACGCGCGTAAACGTTCTCAAGTTGAAAGCGAGACAGCGAAGCGACCAATTAAGCTTGTCATTTGGGCTTGGTCCCGTGGCTGTCTCGCTTTCAAGATTTTTTTGAGAAAGTTTACGCGCGTCATGCTCCGGCCCCGGCCCCCCTGGAAAAAATTCTGCGTAAGGCCATGATGATAATGAGATAAAAATAATGAAAATGAAGTATACATAAATCAATGTGCCATATGCTCTTTTGAGCATGGCCGTTCACAGAATTTCTTTCGGGGGGTGGGGGCAGACGCGCGTAAACGTTCTCAAGTTGAAAGCGAGACAGCGAAGCGACCAATTAAGCTTGTCATTTGGGCTTGGTCCCGTGGCTGTCTCGCTTTCAAGATTTTTTTGAGAAAGTTTACGCGCGTCATGCTCCGGCCCCGGCCCCCCTGGAAAAAATTCTGCGTAAGGCCATATTGATAATGAGATAAAAATAATGAAAATGAAAGTATACATAAATCAATGTGCCAGGCTCTTTAGAGCATGGCCGTATACAGAATTTCTTTCGCAGGAGGGGGGGGGGTGAAGCAGACGCGCAAACGTTCTCAAGTTGAAAGCGACACAGCGAAGCGACCAAGCTTGTCATTTGGGCACTTTTTGGAGTTTTAAAAGTGAAATACGAAGGCTTTCGTGCACACTTTTGGTGAATTTTGTGATAATTTTCAATAGAAAAATAAGTTTTAAAAAAATTAGGGGTCATCATGCCCCCGTATTGTCGTTGCGAGCATTTTGGGGCCAGGGTGAAATCGCCCCAAACGCCTCAAACAGACACTCCAAAATGTATTTGAAGTGCATTATTAGAACTGAAACTTATCTCTACACCAGGAAAAATTAACTTAACAAAAAAAGCAACAAGAAATATTTATAAAAAGTAGAAGGGCCTGTACAAGTACACTGATATTTCACTCTCTCAGCTCATATGCACTTGATCGACTTCCATCGAGGATTCGGGCTAAATTCCGCCCGCCACTTCCGGGGACCAACCAACGTAGTATTTCGATGAAGAGCACTCCGTCGATTCACCGGTTGTCCCTACCGTACACGCGCGCCTATGGGGATTGTGAACTGTAGGAAAAATCGTATAAAATTACACTTTTTGATATTTCTACGAAGACGAAGTTATATAGAAAATGAAGAATATTACAATCAGACCATATCCCTAGAAAATTGCTTCAAGAAATGTCATTATGAAGAGGAAATGGACAAAAATTTGTGAAGAAAAATCACGAAAAAGGAAATCGCATCATGAATATTCATATCATGGGCGGTCCCACATTTGCATGTTATAGCGAGTTTTCCATTATTTAATAAATAATGGCATTATTTAATAAATAATGGCATTATTTAATAAATAATGGCATTATTTAATAAATAATGGTTATTTGTATATAAATAATGATTATTTGTATATAATGGCAAACTGTAAAAATTGTTTATAAATAATGATTATTTATAAATAATGGGATATTGAAACAAGATTATTATTTATAAATAATGAAGTAGATATTTCATTATTTAACAAATAATCTTTATTTATAAATAATGGAAAACTCGAACATTAAATAATGATTATTTATAAATAATGAGAATAATGGTGCACTCGAAAAAATTATTTATAAATAATGAAGTAGACGTTTTCATTATTTAACAAATAATCATTATTTATAAATAATGGAAAACTCAACAAATTATTTATAAATAATGAAAAACAAATAATCATTATTTATAAATAATGAAAAACAAATAATCATTATTTGTAAATAATGAAAAACAAATTATCATTATTCATAAATAATGAAAAACAAATAATCATTATTTATAAATAATGAAAAACAAATAATCATTATTTATAAATAATGAAAAACAAATAATCATTATTTGTAAATAATGAAAAACAAATAATCATTATTTATAAATAATGAAAAACAAATTATCATTATTTATAAATAATGAAAAACAAATGATCATTATTTGTAAATAATGAAAAACAAATAATCATTATTTATAAATAATGAAAAACAAATAATCATTATTTATAAATAATGGAATGTCGAACTATTATTATTTACAAATAATGAAGTATTACTTGGAATTATATATAAATAATTAGAAATGATATTTTATATAATAGTAGTTATTTACAAATAAAATGTAAATTATATATAAATAATAGTTATTATTTAATAAATAATGATTATATAACAAATAATTGTTCTATATAATATTGGTACATTCGGCGCCTCATAATTTATGCCCTAAGAAATATTGGAAATCTTGTATTGCCAAAACCAAAGACTAATTATTGTAAGCGGACATTTTCTTATCGTGGATCGAAAATATATAATGAACTCCCACTTAATCTTCGCAGACCCAACACACTCACTTTATTTAAAACTGACCTTGATAAATGGACAGAAACCTTTGATCTTTAAACTTTTGGTTGAACGGGGGGGGGGGTGTTAAGGTTTAAGGTATCCTTAGGAATAGGGAAGGTTTAGGACTGTTATTGTGTAATTGTGTCTAATTATTAATTATTATTTTGTTTACCACTCGCTTTTGTGTAGTATTTTTTTTTTTTTTTAATTAATAATATTTTAAATACGTGTTATCATCAATGTGTCATTATATATATATGACATATTATTTCTCATGTTCTTTGACTGGACCTCTAGGAAGAACAGAGCCATTATATCAATGGCTCTGAATAGAGTGATCCATCCGTATATGTTTATGTGCATGTTTATATATTTATATTTAATCTAATATCTTGTGAAATGTATTTTATTGTGATTTTTATACGGTAAATAAAACCAAACCAAACCAAACCAATATCCTCTTGAAAAATTGTAATCACTTGGAGAGCAGAAATATTATGTTATGTTATTCGAAAGCAATTTGGACATGTCACTGTGAAAAGGCGTTATATTATGGCTTGATGTATGGATTCATAAATGCCAAAAAATTGTGTTCGCAAATTTTCCGTCTGCATCTATATTTTCGGGATTTTGTTTTGTTTTTGCAATACTACATTCTTATTTCATTTCCTCTTTTGCGCTCATTATTCTCTATTCCCTTCCATCCCTCCCCTCTCTCTCTTTCTCTTCCCTCTCATTCCCTTCTTTCTTTCTTCCCCCTCTCTCTTCCCTTTAATGTTTGTCTCTCCCTCTCCATAATCAAGTCATTCATTTCATGAAAATGTTAGTGGAACAGGCACGTGATTAATAATGTTTATTTTGTTTTTTCTCTGTATCCAGATTACAACGTATCTCGGGAAGCGAGATTATGTGGACCATAAAACACACATCGATCCTATTGGTAACTAGACCACATTTTGATTGTAATTGATTTTGCTTCCATAAAAATTTCACACTATACTTTCAATTAATAATATTCATGCCTTATGCAGGAAAGTCTTATGTGTGTTAGGATCTATACCAGGCAATAATTCCTGGTGAAATAGATTACAACCGAGTCCAATGACCTGATTAAGAAACCCTAATTGAAGATGCTTTTCTTCCAAAAAAAGAGAACTTTTCCTTTGCACTTCTCAGAACAGCTGTTCAATTCAACTTGTTGCTTACTAATCAGTAAAAGTTTTTTTCAGAGACATTTTTTTAACCCTATAATTTGATGTCTTGAATTGCAAATTTTGTACATATTACATTCAAATTCTATCCTACATTCCGTAGAAAAATAAAGGCGAATATCAAATCGTATAGACGTCTAGCAGTATTATAAACGATTTGGAACGAATTTGGACTTGATCCAAAGTAAATGTTTATCAGTGTTTTCATACAGTTATGATGGACCTCAAACATAAAGATTGAATTCTTTATAATGTATTTTCAGTTGTATACTAGTCGTGAGGTGTACGGTGGCCTTAAGTCGTGTTTTTTCATTCCTTACTAGATGGTGTCGTCTTACTGGATCCTGACTACCTTAAGGACCGGAAGGTCTTCGCTCGACTGGTTGCCATCTTTCGGTATGGCCGGGAGGAGCTGGACGTCCTAGGTCTGAAATTTCGCAAAGAACTGTTCCTATCGCAGCGACAAATCTACCCACCATTACCAGAGAATGAACGACCTTTGACCCGGCTACAGACTAGTCTTACAAAGAAACTTGGCGACAAGGCATATCCATTCGTCTTCGAGGTAATTGCTGTAATAACACATTCTAAATGAAAAAAAAATTATGATAATAATGGTAAATATAGAGTCTTTTTAATAGGAGAAAGTATAATATATAAACAAATGTTTGACATTACTCCTATGTGTTTAAGATCGCATGCTCGATCTGTAACGAAAATCATAAGTCAGAAAAACTTTTGAACCAGTGGGATTCGAAGCTGTCATCTACTGCTTGCCGACAATGATAATAATGTTAATAATATAATGAAACATGATAATAATGGAAATAATAATAATCATAATAATAATAGTAATAATGATGATAATGACAATAATGATAAAAAGTAATGATAATGATCATAGGAAAAATGATGACATTAATGATATTAATTTATGTGGGGGCGTCATGGTCTATAGTGGTTATGACTCGCGTCTCTCAAGCTGAGGGATGTGGGTTCAATTTCCAGCCATGGCGTGTTTTCCTTCTGCAAGAAATCTATCCACATTGTGCTGCACTCAACCCAGGTGAGGTGAATGGGTAACCAATAGGAAAAAATTCCTGGAATCCTTGAGCGCCTATATGGGCAGCACAACTAAAGCCAGGATAATAATAACAATGCTTTGTATCCTCAGGCAAAGAGCGCTTTATAAAGCAAGGTATTATTGTTAACCCTTTGCGTGCGGGCCCGCGAAACCGGATACCTCTCCCTGCGGCGGAGCCGTTTTTGTACATTGCTGATATTTGGATCTGTGGCGGTGTTTTCCTAATCTATTGCTAATTGCGCCAAACTGAAGTATTTTCAGGATTTTTAGTAAATGTAAAGATGAAAGATCAGACATTTTTCTTTCTAGAATTAAAGGTCTCGCTTCTCAAATCAACAGAATAGTTAAGAAATTTACGAGGAAAAAGTCGTGTTATTTTGTAAAATCTTCATTTTTTCCCCAAGTCAATAGGCACTGTGTACAAAATTGCGTAAGGGCAATCAGCACGCGCGGACAAGTCGGGTTCGATCGATACCGCTTTGTTGTCTGCTCTAGTGCTTTTTTCATTGCCTATTGTCACGCTACTCATGAATGGTCTCTTTACCTCCTTGTATTCAGATCATTCGCAAAGTGTATAATTACGACGATAATCCGTTTTGGGTGAAATCACAGCATACCAAATACCTTTATTTTCCAGAATGAATAAAAAAGGGTGAATATATTCCCTTGCAAGTACGATGATGATGCTGCGCAACGAAAGTCCGAAACTAGATTGTGATTTTTGGCTTCTGGGCTTCAAGACGGTGGCCTCAATGTTTCACTAAAAATCGCCCTTGGTTTCTTCTTTTCATAAATTATAGTTTGTAATAAAAAATAATTTTGTTCCTGAAGATTGCATACCAGTGTTCGATTTGTTTTCCTGTTGCAATTTCAAAGAGCGAAGGGGGTAAATGTGACTCAAATCTGAAATCACACCTCCCAACGCTCTCCTCGTCTCGTTCTACGTTTCATTTTTCTATCTCCCTTTTCCCTCCAAAATAACGATGCTACCGATTACTGTTCGTCACAATGAGAGAAAGTAAATTTAATTATCTATTTAAATTGTAGCAAAAACTTTTAGTTCATTGTTAGTTTTAGCGTTTGAACTAATTATGCTTTTGTCGAATTTTCAGTGCAAAAATTTTCACATGGGAGAGAAAGAGAGAATGAGATGAAGAGCTTCCAAAACCTAACATGACAAATTCATTCTATAAAATGACGTGAATTTCAAATTAAGGTGGGGGACTATAGTATTCTAATTCTTTATAAGTAAATATTTATGCAATAGCAAAAGCGCACATAATGGTTTACATTATACCTTTTTGGTCTATTTCCTCTTTTTTTCCCTTCCATTCTTTCTGTCGATTTATCATTCTCCTATACATGTATCTCGATTTGCATTTTCTATTCTTTTTTAAAATCTCACTTGCATCTTCTTCCATCCCTATGGGTATCATCACCCAGGGGAAAATTGTATTTTTTGTAAAGAAAGCACTGTTATGCTCAAGAAAATGTTCTTGGCATGTCTTAAGCGCCTGCATGTTTGAAATAAGTAAACATTTACTTTTTTATTGTTACTGTCGTAATATAAAAAGCAGTATTCCTAAGAGCTTTTTGTATCGCTAAATACGAGAAGCATTTACTAGGTCATCCTGACGAAATACACTAATCTTCCTTTTATTCAGGGCGTTGGCTATTTATCTCCTGCTCTTTTTATACGGAATTTGTTTGAGCGTCCGCCATGACTTTCTTTTGTTCATTTTTAAAAGAGCAGAGGATAAACGGTGTTATTAATTCCTTTATTTTGTTTCCTTTGAAATAGAGGACAAAAATAAGAGCAATATTGGATGAGAGAACGAGAGAAAGCGGGGGGTGGGGGTTCAAAAGTTTTCCAGGGGCTCGTATTATATAAAATTTATTTACAAATTTTCAATAGCACTTGAAAGCTACTGAAACCATTCTATTTGACTGGCGGATGGTAATTTTTTTTTTATTATTGCGCATTTTTCAATATAAAATGTGCAAGTATAATGTATTTATAAAACGATACCAATTAAAGATTTCCTCGTTTTCCCTTTTCCCTGGTTTCTAATCTGTAACTGAATGTATTATCTATCGCTTTCATTCCTTTATATCTATCGTCTTTCTTTATCCCCTCCCTTCTACATCTTTTTTTCTCTAAGTTCTTCTCATTTAAATTATATCTGTATCGTCTTCTTTCTTCCCGATTTGGATTACGAGGTATATGCCTGCCCCCATCCCCTCAATCCTTTCTGATTTTTCTTCTCAGTACCTGTCATTTTACATTACATCTAACGTCTCCCCCCCTCTCTCTCTCTCTCTCTCTCTTAATCGGAAACGGTTCCGAGAGAATGCCTCGTTTTTGGCAACTTGTATTGATGGTTGCATTTGTGGGCCTCTCATCCTATTGCATCGTGGTCATCATGTCGAACATTTTGGTGTTTTCCCCCCCTGTTTCTCAAATAATGTCCCGAAAAACCTTTTAAAATTACTATTGCAACTGTCATTTCACATTAATTTCTATATCGGGTGGAGCGTTGTGGCCCAGTGGATTAGTCTTCGGACTTTGAAACAGAGGGTCGTGGGTTCGAATCCCAGCCATGGCGTAATTTCCTTCAGCAAGAAACTGATCCACAATGTGCTGCACTCAACCCAGGTGAGGTAAATGGGTACCGGTAGGAAGTAATTCCTTAAAAAGCTGTGTGCGCTATGAACGCCTAGCTTAGCCGGGTAATATAGGAGCGCCTTGAGCACCTAACAAGGTGGATATGTGCGCAATATAAATATCCTATATTATTATTATTATTATATCATCTTCCATTTTCTATATTGATAACGTGGGTAGATATCTTTCGCAAAAGACAATATGATGATGATCATCATCATCATCGTATAAAAATGCACGACTGAACTATTTTTTTGTGAACTTGGGGCTTAGGGTTATGGCAAGACAGAGGCCTCAATCTTTCAGTAAAAGTAATTTTCTTTTTTAGATTTTTTCATAAATGTTATGTCTCATTTAATTCGATTTCCCACGCAGATATTATAATAATAATAAAATAATCTTGTTCCTGAAGTTTGCGCATCGGTATTCGATTTGAAATATCCTGAAATTATTTCAAAGATTTAAAAGAATAAAAGTGACTAAAATTGTAAGTCTGAAATCATACCTCCCAACTCTCTTCTTGTCACTTTCTACGTTTCTTTCTTTATCTTACTATTCCCTCAAAAAGAGCCAAGTAATTACTGAAAGTAACAGAAATTATTTTTTTTTCCTGAATAAATTATAGCATCCGCAATCATAAGTGTTTTAAATTTGTTCTTTCGTTTTGTTCGATTGTCTCTTTCGTTCTGTTCTATTGTCTCCTTGATTTCACAACCGAAAATAAATCATAAAAAAAACCATTCACAATAGTTAGAATTCATTTTTGTCTCTATCGTTTTAATCGTTCAATCTAATAGTACAGAGGCGGCGGAGTTGGTAGGTATTTTCAGTCCTCACCCCTTGCAGCAAACATGTACAAAAAATCCGAAGTCTATATAAATTTCTGATTTTTTTTCGGCCGGTCCACTCCCTCCCACATTCAGTAACGAAAACAATTTTTTTCCCTCTATGAATCTTTTCTACCACGCTATTCGCCGGAAAAAAAATAAGGGAGAAAGAAATCAGCAAAAAAAGTAGGAAATTCAATAAAATTTGGGTCGGTATCAAATTTTTTTTTTTATTTTTTTTTTTTTTTGGGGGGGGGGTGTAGGTTACACATGAATAAAAGTTTGTAGGATTGAGAGGGTTCTATCGGGTGACACGCCAGACAAACGTGTTTTCTTTGTAGGGGGTGCCTTAGCGTAATTTCTCATCCTGTATCATTCTATTTCCTCCAAGTTCGCGCGAGGAAACTTTTAGTTCATTATTGGTTTTATCATTTGAAGTGATTATGTTTCCGTCAACTCTTCAATGCAAAAGTTTTCATCCGGGAGAGAAAAGGAAATAAGATGAAGAGCTTCTAAAACCTAACCTATTATAAATTCATTCTGTAAAATGATATGAATTAACAAATTGTAATATTTTAGCCGCTTCATCCCCGTCCCACAGCTCAACCCCTGTACCATAAAAAAAAAACATTGCTGTCCCTGTATAACATCTTTTTCCAAACATTTTGGTTTAGATGCAAACCATGGTAAGCGCCCCAAATGCGATTTTTTTTTTGGGGGGGTCGTAACGGGGAAAAAAGGGGCCAGGACGGTCTTTATTCTTATCTTTTCCACCGCGTTACTCGCAATTAAAAAACAGAAAATCGGAGAGAGGAGACAAACAAGCAATATATATTAGAGTGTAGGTCAGAACATTTCCATCGGGGGAGGGGGGGGGGGGGGGTCAAACAAGAACAATGATAAACAGTCATCAGTTTGGCAAGGGTCTGAGGACCGAGTTGCAACAAATAAACGTTGTGGGATTTTTTAAAGTAATCTAACCAAAAAATAAAGTCATGTTGTAATTCGTTTAAGTAGATATTCATGCATGGAATTTTAGCAAAAGCGCACTTGTCTGATCCCCCTTTTATCACTGTATCTCATTCTCTCTCGTTATCCCTGACATTTGAACATATTTTTTCGATAATTTCCCTAACTAATTATTCGTTCATCCTTATATGCATCATCACCCAGGGGAAGCGCCTTTATGCAATATGAATCACTGACGGATGTCATAAGCACCTGTGTTGTCGGTAAACGATACCTTTTTTTTGTAGATGCGGTATGTTGGTCGAAAAAAAAAGATTCATAAAAGCTTTTTGTATTGCTAAGTACGAAAAGCGTTCAATGGGTCATCCTGCGGATAAACACTAATCTTCCTTTTGTTCGGGGCGTTGACCATCTGTATCCTGCTCTTTTCGGAAGGAATTTGCTTGAGTGGCCGCCCAGACATTCTTTTGTTCGGGTAGTGCCGATATCATGAACTACATGACGTTCCCCTTTTGAAAAGAGCAGAAGATGAATGGTGTGCTAAACTGCTTTCTTTTCTCTTTTTTTTCATAATAGTAGACACAAAATAATGAGAAGAAGAGGGATGATGGGGAGGGAAAAAGTTCAAAAGTGCACCGAGATCAGCTCAAAGTACTAAGACATTACAAGCTTTTTGCTTTTCTGAAAATGCAATCAATCGATGAAACCAAGGAGATATCATTCTACCTAGAGTGATATCTTCTTGATTAAACAAATAAGACGAAAATGGTGAATAAACGCGTAGCTTATTACGTGACGATCTTGCAGAAAAGATGTTAGCGTATATCTATCAGAACAACGATATGGATGAAATCACGTGATCGGAAAAAAATCACGTGATCAGGCCTTATGCGCGCGCGTACGTGCTCGTCACAAAATTTATCCTTCCCGTCCGACTCCAACGAAAAAATCGGGTAAAGTTGAAATGATTTCCTATTTTCGGGATTTTTCCCCACGTAGCTGTATATTTTTTTCAATCTGTTATCGAAATAGGTTTATAAAGTAAATATTGGCAGAGGTTTTAGTACATAACAATTACGAAAAAGCTGAAAAACTTCATTGAATTAAACCAAACATTTCTCGGCTTCTGTAGAAGCCCGTCGTAGCTAAGTGAATGACTCGCTGGGCTTCTGTGGAAGCCCGTCGCACGCAAAGGGTTAATATAGCTATCATTCATGATAATATTATAATTATAATATTATAATAATGATAAGGATAATGATGACAATAATGATGATGATGATGATAATAATAACACTCAGTTCTTGTGAAGAATCATGGACCCATTGTTTCAATAGGTGCATGGTAGAGTATACCATTTATGTCTCAATGCGATTCGAAAGGGACTTGGATATTATTACCATTGCTTTTACAAGTATTTCCGTATCTACTTTTGATATAACTAGTATTTCTATATCTACTTCTGATAGTAGTTTTATATTTTTTCTGATATAACTAGTATTATGATATAACCCTTATTTCAATATATATTTCTGACATAACTGGTATTTCATATCTACTTCTGATATAACTAGTATTTTATCTACTCCTGATATAACTAGTATTTGATCTACTTCTGATATAACTAGTATTTTATCTACTTCTGATATAATAGTATTATGATATAACTAGTATGTCCATATCTGCTTCTGATATAACTAGTATTTCTATCTGCTTCTGATATAACTAGTATGTCCATATCTACTCCTGATATAACTAGTATTTCCATATCTACTTCTGATGTAACTAGTATTTCTATCTACTTCTGATATAATAAGTATTTTCATTTCTACTTCTGATATAACTAGTATTTTATCTACTTCTGATATAACTAGCATTATGATATAACAAGCATTTCTTTATATACTTTTGATATAACTACTATGTCCATAGCTAATTCTGATTTAACTAGCATGTCCATATCTACTTCTGATATAACTAGTATTTCTATCTACTTCTGATATAACAAGTATTTCCATATCTACTTCCGACATAACTACTATTTCTATCTAATTCTGATATAACTATAGTATTTCCATATCTACTTCTGATGTAGTATTTCCATATCTACTTCTGATATAACTAGTATTTCCATATCTACTTTTGATATAACTAATATTTCCAAATATAATTCTGATATAACTAGAATTCATATGAACTTCTGATATAATTAGTATTTCCATATCTACTTCTGATACAACAAGTATTTGTATATCCACTTCTGACATTTCTAGTATTTTATCTACTTCTGGTATAACTAGCATTATGATATAACAAGCATTTCTTTATATACTTTTGATTTAACTACTATGTCCATAGCTAATTCTGATATAACTAGTAGTTCTATCTACTTCTGATATAACAAGTATTTCCATATCTACTTCTGATATAATTAGTATTTCTATCTAATTCTGATATAACTAGTATTTCCATATTTACTTCTGATATAACTAGTATTTGTATATCTAATTCTGATAAAACTATATATCCATAAAACTATAACCATATCTACTTCTGATGAAACTAGTATTTATATATCTTCTTCTAATATAACTAGTATTTCTATATCTTCTACTGGTAAAATTAGTGTTTCAATATCAAGTTCTGATATAACTAGTTTTCTATTTCTACTTCTGATATAACTAATATTTCCGTCTATACTTCTGATATAACTCATATTTTTTCCATATCTTCTTATGATATAACTATTAGTATTTCTTTATATACTTTTGATATAACTAGTATTTCCATATCTACTTCTGATATAATTATTATTTCCATATCTACTTCTGACATAACTGACATTTTATATCTACTTCTGATATAACTAGTATTTTATCTTCTCCTGATATAACTTGTATTTTATCTACTTCTGATGGCAAGAATTTCTTTATATACTTTTGACATAACTAGTATGTCCATAGCTACATCTGATTTTACTAGTATGTCCATATCTACTTCAGATATAACTAGTATTTCTATATCTACTTCTGATATAACTAGTATTTATATCTACTTCTGATATAACAGTATTATGATATAACTATTATGTCCATATCTACTTCTGATATAACTAGTATTTTATCTACTTCTGATATATCTAGTATTATGATATAACAAGTATTTTCATATCTACTTCTGACATAACTAGTATGTCCATATGTACTTCTGATATAACTAGTATTTCCATATCTACTTCTGATATAACTAGTATTTCTATCTACTTCTGATGTAACTGGTATTTCTATCTACTTCTGATATAACTAGTATTTCATCTACTTCTGATATAACTAGTATTTCCATATCTACTTCTGATATAACAAGTATTTCCATATATCTACTTCCGATATAACTAGTATTTCTATCTAATTCTGATATAACTAGTATTTTATCTAATTCTGATATAACTAGTATTTCTATATCTAATTCTGATAAAACTATATATCCATAAAACTATAACCATATTTATTTCTAATGAAACTAGTATTTATATATCTACTTCTAATATAACTAGTATTTCTATATATACTAATGGTAAAATTAGTGTTTCAATATCAAGTTCTGATATAACTAGTTTTTTCTATTTCTACTTCTGATATAACTAATATTTCCGTCTATAGTTCTAATATAACTACATTTTTTCCATATCTTCTTCTGATATAACTATTAGTATTTCTTTATATACTTTTTATATAACTAGTATTTCCATATCTACTTCTGATATAATTATTATTTCCATATCTACTTCTGACATAACTGACATTTTATATCTACTTCTGATATAACTAGTATTTTATCTTCTTCTGATATAACTATTAGTATTTCTTTATATACTTTTGACATAACTAGTATGTCCATAGCTACATCTGATTTTACTAGTATGTCCATATCTACTTCAGATATAACTAGTATTTCCATATCTTCTTCTGATATAACTAGTAGTTCTTTATATACATTTGATATAACTAGTATTTCCTTATCTACAAATAACTAGTATCCATATCTACTTTTCATATAACTAGTATGTCCATATCTACTTCTGACATAACTAGTATTTCTTTATATACTATTGGTAAAATTAGTGTTTCAATATCAAGTTCTGATATAACTAGTTTTTCTATTTCTACTTCTGATATAACTAATATTTCCGTCTATACTTCTGATATAACTCATAATTTAATATTTGCTTCTGATATAACTAGTATTTCTATATGTTCTTCTGATATAACAAGTATTTCTATATGTACTTTTGATATAACTAGTATTTCCATATCTACATCTGATATTACTAGTATTTCCATATCTAATTATAATATAACCAGTATTTCCTTATCTACAAATAGCTAGTATCCATATCTACTTTTGATATAACTAGTATGTCCATATCTACTGACATAACTAGTATTTCTTTATATTTTTATATAACTAGTATTTTCATATGTACTTCTGATACAACAAGTATTTCTATATCTACTTCTGACATAATTAGTATTTCTTTATATACATTTGATATAACTAGTATTTCCTTATCTGCAAATAACTAGTATCCATATCTACTTTTGATATAACTAGTATGACCATATCTACTTCTGACATAACTAGTATTTCTTTATATTTTGATATAACTAGTATTTCCATATGTACTTCTGATACAACAAGTATTTATATATCTACTTCTGACATAATTAGTATTTCTTTATATACATTTGATATAATTAGTCTTTCCATGTCTGCTTCTGATATAACTAGTATTTCCATATCTCCTTTTGATATTTATTTATCTATTTATTTATTGATTATTAATTCTGATATAACTAGTAATTCCATATCTACTTTTGATGTAACTAGTATTTCTTCATATTTTGATATTACTAGTATTTCCATATCTACTTCTGATATAACTAGTATTTCCATATCTACTTCTGATATAACTAGTATCCATATCTACTTATGATATAACCAGTATTTCCTTATCTACAAATAACTAGTATCCATATCTACTTTTGATTTAACTAGTATTTCTTTATATTTTGATATAACTAGTATTTCCATATGTACCCCGATACAACAAGTATTTCTATATCTACTTCTGACATAATTAGTATTTCTTTATATACATTTGATATAACTAGTGTTTCCATATGTACACCTGGTATAACTAGTATCTACTTCTGATATAACTAGTATTTCCATGTCTGCTTCTGATATAACTAGTATTTCCATATCTCCTTTTTATATTTATTTATCTTTTTATTGATTGATTATTAATTCTGATATAACTAGTAATTCCATATCTACTTCTGATATAACTAGTATTTCTGTATCTGTTGAAAGGGTACCAGGTAAGGTGTAAAAGCCTATGTATTAAGCCTAGCAACTGAGTCTTGGAAATATTGTTGGAATGCTCCGCAGGGAGTGGAGACAGTGCATACATGGTACGCAGCCATATCAGGTTTTGATGACTGGGGTAATATATATATTTAAATCACTTAGAGGCATTATTCCGATGTGTTAATAAGCCATATAACAGTGAAATATTATCATTATCATTGGATAACATGTGGGTTTTTGTCGTCTTTTTGTTTTTCTAGCTGACAAAGAACTCTCCTTTCTCAGTTTGCCTTCAACCAGCCCAGTCTGACATAGACAGGAAGCCTTGTGGGGTCGAGTACTCACTCCATACTTTCATTGGCGGTAAGTATATCATCATAAAAGGCTGTGAATGGATCTTCGTATGCATTTCATCTCAATAAATAACCTCAGATTATTCGCTAAATCGAACAGCCTATCAAGATCATCGTTGCATGCGCATTTTGCTCAGAATACCGAAAAGGGACCAATCAGAATTGTTCTTTCAAAATCGCTAACCTTTCTGTGGACCTGATGAGGTAAAATATGTATTGTAAAATGATAATCAATTTTCACCGCAAATGAATAGGCCTAATATATTCCCAACTTGCTACACACGAGGGAATTAGGCTGGGATTTTTTGTCATCATGGCATTCTATTTTTTTAACGTAATCCTTTTCTTGTTTTTCACTTCTTTTTATTTACTTTTAATTCATTCATTTATTATCATAATAATTATTTTTATTCATTTTTTATTGTATTTATTTAATTATTCATTTATCATTATCATTATTGAGGGCTTGCAAATAAGTACGTCGTTTTCAGAACTCAGCTCTCTCCCCCGTAATTATGTTACCTTATAATACCCCACTGGTGTCACGCTTTATTGCTAGTTCATGATAAAAAAGGACTGCGAGGTTGTATATACCATGAACAATAAACTTCAGCTTGGTCACGACAGCGTGGGCTTTATGATCGTCAATAAAACTGGGTTACATGTTGAATTATTTGCAGATTAATTTACCTCCTTCAGAATTTCAGACTCTCTTTTTATCTCTTTGTTTGGAAGTCTACCGGCACCTTTGCTTCCAGCTTCTGAATTTGAAATGAGCCCGTCTAGATGGAGTTGTAAATGCAGGCGTAGCTGTAAATGTTAGTAAACTGATCTTCAAGACATTTCAATACTTCATTTACATTCAAACATGATACACACTATAAATCAATTGAATTAAAAGGCTTTCATACATGAGGATTAACTTATAGACCACGCTTTTGTGGAGTGCCTGCTTCAACTCTTTTACCGAGAAATTGTTTTTCTATCAGTACAAAAAAAATGTTGCTTCGACACAATAACAAGAAAAAAATATGAGTATAACAACTATACATTGTAACAAAATATTTGGTACGTTTTCTCATTCTTGCAGGCTACCTATAATTCGGCTTATAGGCCTGAGATTTTGCATTATATTTTCTTTTTTTTCCTTCTTCAATATAGTAAGTTGCATTATCGAATGATGAGAATGCTAACCACTGTTGGTATTTTTTATGATTCATTTCCCCCCCCCCCCCCGTCATTTATGTGATTTTTTTGTATTAAAACTTTGACAATTAACTGTTGAAAATATTACCAGTGTCCTAACTTAACGCTAAAAAGAATGAAAACTGACAAAGAAACTCGAGAAAGAAATTAATGCGGGATTCATGTTTTTTTAATCTTGTAAGGTCCTTTCAATAAATTGCTGTATTCCGAGAATCATCACCATATAACCATAGCTTTCAGTACTGTTACTGAGCAGAAAAAAGTTTGCCGTTGGGGGCAGTATAGGGAAATTGACGATTATTTGATTGAGAGCTGTATGGATACGTCTACTCAACATGTTAATAGTATGAACATGTCAAGTAGTAGGCATATATATTATATATTTTATGTTTAAAAATCATTAAAGTTGGCATTGTTTTTTAACGTTAAATTACTATTTCCCAACACAAGAAATAAATTATAGCTGTGAAAGAAAACAAATATCATTTCGCCAATTTGAGGGGAAAAAATAGAACCAATTATCTTTCTCCCAAACTAGCTGAAAAAAAATAAGAACATGATCGCTTTTAAAATGATAACATTTTATGTATGAAGCTTCTTGTCAATGTCAGGCTGATCAATGACGGGTACACGTCAAATATATATTTTTTTCTTAAGGCGTAATAAAAGAAAGATAGTTTGTTCCCATAACATTTATCTTTTTGACAGGTGGGCGAATACAAAATCTGTAAATACAGGGTGAAAATTTAAGCTTAAAAAAAACAGGAGATGTTGGACACCCCCCCCCCATCTCTCTCCCTGTGATTGCCGCCTATCCTTGATATATATTAATACCGATCCTTGATTGATGTGATGTCAGATCAGATTTTTCAATTTCATGAAAGGTCACGTGTCCAATGAGAACGGATTCACAATATTACAACATTAATCTACCTTATCACAAACACGACATCACTTTTTTGGAAGTGTTTAGTGCAAATTGTAGTTAAGCCATATCGATATATTTTCGAGTCTCCGATGATGCCTCATTCAAATTTCGAGAATACTATACAGTATAGATAAAGATATAGACACAAGAGGTCAAAAGTTCATTCTTTAACTAACATAATGCAAAGGATAATTTTTAATTAAAGATGAAAAATGAAAATGAAAATCCATATTTTATTGTTCGAAATAGACATGAAATGAAAAACTCAAAAAATTTGCTTTGCCCAAAATGATCGTGGGCCCGTCAGCCGCTGTGCAGCGCCAGATCGACGAGGCTCTATCCCAGCCATTCTCAATTACTTTTTTGGAAGCGCCACATTTCTTGTTGAGAATCTGTAATGCTCCACTATCCATTACGCAAACCAGCAATGTATCCGCGGATGGGGGGCCCAGAGGCCCCTGGTGGCGTGGGGGTCGAGGGGGCAGAGCCCCAAGAAGTTTTGGAATATGAGGCCTTGTAAATTGCCCAGAGGGGCTCTAATTGATATCAAAAGAAGAAATACAAATGCCAACAAACTACACAATATTAAAAGAAAAATGACCAGTGACTTTTTCACAACATACCAATGATACCACTAGTTCAGACTGTTCTGCACCAGATCTATTGGCTGAAGCAAGTGGCGTAATGAGTAAAAAAAAAATGAGGGGCTAGATATGGCAGCTGAAGCAAAAATATTGAACTTTTCAATACAAAAATCTATATTTTGACATAATATTAAGAGAATACAATATTTCCCTTTTCTTTCCTTTTCTCCTCTTTTCTCCTTTTGTTTTCTTGGTCGTGAAACACTTTGGGGCCCCCAATCCCCGCCCCCATCTGTACGCCAGTGGCTAAAGTTACGTTCCCCGATTTTGCAAGGGCTGAAAATTAGGCGTTGCACTGCACTAGCGCCCAAACTGCCCCTCTACAACTCACGTGCAGTATCATTCATTCAGTTCGTGTTAAGCAAGAGTGCATGCAGGCAATCACGGCAGGCAATACATCTGAGCATACATGTATTTCACTTTACACCTTCGGATTTTAATCGGCTCCGGAAACAAATTTTCTGCTTGTTATGCCCCAAATTCTGAATATCACATTATTTGATGTTTAACTCTTAAACAAAAAGGATACTCTGGAAATGCAACATTTCTCGCCGTTGAAAAAGAAATCCTACAAACGGGGTTTTCAAATCACTTGTGTGGCACATAAACTTTGTACAGCATAGAATAAATAAAAAGAACAACTTCGATCCTCTATAATAGAGGTTATCGAGTGCTAAATTGGACAAAATTTGAGGAAATCAATTAAGTGTCAAGTAAAGAGTTTTTGTTTTCTCTTTGTATCAAAATGATCACCAAATCCTTATTTCCAGGTTACTGGTAGATACATTTTTATCTCCCTAATTTTTCTTTATTTTTACTTTTTTATACCGGCTTCCAAGCGCCACTCCGCAAGGCTCGGTGCGCCACAAGTGGCGCGCGCGCCACCATTTGATAATCCCTGCTCTATCCCTTGAACGCCAAACAGGGTAGCAGCAACTCCCATCTTTTAACGTCTTTTGGTCTGACACGGCCGGGGTTTGAACCCCCGACCTCCCGGTTGTGAGACTGAGGCTCTACCATCTGAGCCAACACACCGGTTAATGAGGTATTGAATAAAAAAAAAATTGAATAAAATTTAAATTTTGAATAAAATGTTAAGAAATATAAATAGCAATGATCAATTTTTAATATTTATCGCTTTAGAATTGAGCATAAAACTAGTTAAATTTTCGAAGAATGACCGTAAGTTCAAAGAGAAAAGTTTGTATCAAAATGATATACCTTGTTTATTTAATTTTTCCTTTTATTGTGTAGATCATATAAATGAGGTTCCAAGCAAGCGACGATCAGTAGAGCTAGCTGTACGCAAGGTCTCCTATGCTCCTAGACGAAAGGGTGTACAACCGAGTGCAGAGGTTTTCAAAGAGTTCCTGTTCAGCAAAGCGCCTCTACGGCTTGAAGCAACCTTAGATAAGGATGTAGGTACAAGAACAGTATCAAAGGGCGCCCTCTCTTTTTAATAAAATGAACCTTAGTTCCATACCCTTTAATAAACCGAAAATTGCTCAATCAAGCTGAAGTTTTGGTGCCATATAACGTTCGAGTCTACAATTTTCCGTATATAGATGAACTTTTCCGTCGGATTTTTTTTTTTTTTTTACTCGGCAGCAATTTCGAAGTGTATTTCCATACGGCAGAAGAACAAGAATACATTGAAAATATTCTACAGAAGTTATTTAGATGGCCTTGTTCATGTTTTGCATCCAAGCGCATTGTTGACATTAAATGGTTGTGATATATTGACAAACAATATATTGTTTAGTATGTCTTGTCTATTACGATAACTTTGTTTTCCAAATAAGTAAATCATTCCAATGAGATTTCTTAGTACACATTAGAAGCGTTTTGAACTTACGAACTGATCAGGGGGCCGTTTCATAAAGCTGTTCGTAAGATAAGAGCGACTTTAAGAACGACTGGTGATCCTTTATTGTGGTAAATGGTATATTCTTTGGCGATGGTTACGCGCGTAAGAAAGGTTCACCAGTCGTTCTTAAAGTCGCTCTTAACTTACGAACAGCTTTATGAAACACCCACCAGGTTTGTTTACATTTTGAACAAAATTTAAATAGCCATGTTCATTTTTTCTTACATTTGTTGCTTACAAGTTGAACGATGTTGTTTCACAGGTTGATTTTATTTTTGCTGTTTACATATCTTTAATTCATGTTATTTTATTCTGATAGGTTTATCATCACGGGGAAACCATATCGGTAAATGTCCACGTTTCGAACCAGTCGTCAAAAACTGTCAAGAGGGTAACAGTGACCGTGTTTCAGTTTGCAGACATTCAGCTCTTTGAGACAGGGTCTTTCAAAAGTGATGTTGCCAAATACGAGGCTACGTAAGTTTTAAAGTTAGGCGTAGTAATTTTTTTTATCACGGCCGCCATGGCGACTGTACTAATGATGAAGATGTGAGGATGATGATGATGAGGATGATGATGAGGTTGATGATGATGATGATGACGATGATGATGGGAATTATTGTAGTTTTGTTGATAATGATGACAGTGATGAAGATGAAGATGACGATTTTGATGATGATGATGATGATGATGACGATGATGATGACGGGGATGAGGATGATTATGATGATGATGATGAGGAGGAGGAGGAGAATGATGATGATGATGATGACGATGATTATGATGATGATGATGATGGTAATGATGATGATGAGGATGATTATGATGATGATGAGGAGGAGGAGGAGAATGATGATGATGATGATGATGATGATGATGACGACATGGACAACGATCATAGGGGTGACGATGTAGATGACACTTGAGTTGATGATGATATATAAACCCATTTCCTGTTTATCTTAATCAACAGAAGCGAAAGTGACGGAATGCCAGTCAGACAGAATCAAGTTCTGACCAAGGTGTTCAAAGTCAAACCTGTGCTGGAGAATAACAAAAATCTTGAAAAGCGAGGCCTGGCTCTGGATGGCAAACTGAAACATGAAGACACAAATCTTGCATCCTCAACGAGGTGAGTAATGCTGCAGTCACTTTTATTTTCATTCAAACCACCAGCTGCGGAGCTGCTATGCAAAAATGTTAAAAGCGGCTGATTTTGACTCCCCATACGGCAACCTTAGGGGAAATGTGACTGAGCCACAAAAGGAAACTAAAGGGCTGAAAATAATATATCTAGATAAATGAAGCAAAATTTACAGAGCAAAACGCTGCAAATTTCATCAAAATCTGATAATACAAACATAAATTAAAGTGACATATGCTCCCTCAGTAATACTATGCACCCCGCCTTTTTGTGATTGTAAATTAAATGTTAAATTTCTATAACTCTCTTATTTTACATCATATGTTGACAGAATCTTAGTGTTATGCTCGTTTTGATTGTTACCTTTGGTGAACTCAAACCAGGAAAATCATCTTGAATGGAAGGACTTTCTGGTGTTTGTTCAGTTTTATTCTAGTTTGATATATTCATATATCGCCTTTGATATCTTAAAATCCGAACACATTAGATGCAGAAATGAGAATGAAGTAAATTTTAGTGTATGTTTATTGATACACTCGTTTTATTGTCTCGCCTGCATAGCAGAGCGAGACTATAGGCGCCGCTATTCCGATGGCGGCGGCGGCGTCGTCAACATTGAAATCTTAACCAAGGTTAAGTTTTTGAAATGTCATCATAACTTAGAAAGTATATAAACCTAGTTCATGAAACTTAGACATAAAGATATTCAAGTATTACTAAACATCCTGCCTGAGTTTCAGGTCACATGATCAAGATCAAAGGTCATTTAGGGTCAATGAACTTACACCATGTGGGGGGAATCGATATCGAAATCTTAACCAAGGTTAAGTTTTTGAAATGTCGTCATAACTTTAAAAGTATATAAACCTAGTCCATGAAACTTGGACATAAGGGTAAAAGTGTATCAATAAAGATCCTTCAGGTCACATGACCAAGGTCAAAGGTCACTTAGGGTCAACGAACTTTGAGCATGTTGGGGGTATTTGTGGAATCGTCATCATAACTTTGAAATTTTATGGATCTAGTTAAAGAAACTTAGACGTAGGAGCAATTATTTATCCCTGAATATCTTGTGCTTGTTTCAGGTCACATGACCAAAATCAAAGGTCATTTAGGGTCAATGAACTTTGGCCGTGTTGGGGGTATTTGTTGACTTGGCATCATAACTTAGACAGTTTATGGAACTACACATGTAGTTCATGAAACATAGACTTAAGGGTAATCGAGTTGTTTTGCACATGTCTGAGGTCACATGATCATGTTCAAAGGTCATGTTGGGTAAATGGACATAGTATTTATTATCATATGAGTGTTTTCTTTTATGAATAATTATTTTATAGCTGTTTTCAAAGTAAGCACTGCTGATATATCAAATCGCGTAATGCAGGCGAGACTGCCAGAGGCGTTCCGCTTGTTATGACCTATTATTAATTTAAACCCGAATATAAAATGCAGAATGAAGTAAGTTCTGGTGTTATTTTTTTATCTTATAGTGACCGAAGTGACGTATTAAGTGATGAGGAGCTGGGTATCACTGTGAAATACAAGGTGGAAGTCAAAGTCGAATTAACAGAAATCTTATCATCGTGAGTATCTTACTGATTAATGTTCTTCATCTAGAATTTAATACTAGATCTCGACATCCGTCCTGCATGGGGCCGTTTCCTAACGCCGTTTGTAACTTTGTTAAGAGTAACGTTAAGAATGAATGGTGATTCTTTCTAGTTGTAAATGATATTCATCATTAAGTGTTCATTGGTGATTATTTGGCCCGTAAGGAAGGATCACAAGTCGTTCTTAAAGTCGCACTTAACTTACGAACAGCTATATGAAACACCCTCCTGTGTGGTGTTTCATATAGCTGTTCAAAAAGTTACAAATTATTTTATGCATGACTGGAACATTTTGACAGGTGCTAAGTGAGTTATTCAAACAAAAATCATGCACCACAGAAAGGTTACCAGTCATGCGTAAAGTGATGTATGATTTGATTTGATTTATTGTTTCAAAGTCCACAAAATTGCATACATCTTGAGCAAACAAGAACATGTTGGTGATAATCACATTCACAGGTTTACAAAGTGATAATAATAATGATAATGATTCAATTCAATTCAATTCAAATTCAAGTTATTCTTGATAATAATAAAACATCATCAAATTGTACTTTCGTATATAGAAATATAATTACAAGAAAAGGAGGGCATCAAAAAGTTTACACTTGAAAATAAGAAGCCTCCAAAGAATACAGTAATCAATATATGTACACATCAGATGAGGAGGGGGGAGGGAAACATGCTCATTCACACACAGACACATCCACCGAGAATCATCGTCATCATCACACACAAAAGCACACCCGAACATCCATCATCTTGGTTCATTCATTAACAAAAATAATACATATATAGATGAGGTGAGTTTGAATTCAAATTAGGAATAGGTACTAATAATGATCTTTTTGAGTTTGCATTTAAACGAAGAAACAGTTGAACATGAAAAAAGGCATACATTGAGATTATTCCAGATTCGCGGTCCGGTAAACTTAAAAGAGTTCAGAATTAAGGTTGAAGCTGTTTTAGGGTAATGAAAGCTATTAGCAGAGCGAGTATTGTATCGGTGAAAGTCGTAGTTATATTGAAAAAGATTGATGATATTAATAGGATCATACTGTATCTATATCTAACTGCGTGCATAAGTGTAGCAATTTTAAATTTATGAATATCGTAGACTGTCATTGTTTTTAATCTAAAAAATAATGGCCCTGATGGTGTCAGATATGGAGAATTGGTGCAAATGCGTAGTGCTTTTTTCTGGAGTTTGTGGATACAATCCAATTTAGTTATTCCAACACTGGCCCATGTTATGTTGCAATATTGAATATAAGGTAGAATCAAAGAGTTATATAGCATAATTAAATTCTTTTTAGGTAATATGGATTTCAATTTACACAGTATTCCTACACTTTTTGATATTTTGTTACAAATATGTAAACGATGATTAGTAAAAGTTAATTTATCATCTAAAATTATACCTAGAAATTTGACTGTTTTAGTTACATTCAGAATTGTTGATATTAATGATAATGATAATAATAATAATTTGCTTTTATATAGCGCTTTATCAATCTACGACTGTTCAAAGCGCTTCACAATTATTACTACCCGCACACTGGATTCATAGCATTTCAAGCAGCCTGTTAGGCGCACACTTGCTAAACCAACCACAATGACGGACCGGTACCCAATTAGCACCTGGGTGAGAGTGGCAAAGTGTGGATTGACGCCTTGCCAAAGGACGCTATGCCAGCATGGCGAGAGGCGAGAGTCAGAACCGCTACAACATGGAATGGCGCGGCATATGAGGAACCTATCAAAAATAGGTTCCTAGAAAGAAATAATTGATGACTAAAAACTCTTAACAAAATATATGTATAATACGAATAGCGTCATGAAACTACTCCAGGTCAATCTGATCAAGCCAGATTAAATGTTGTTGGCCTAGTTGGTCTACCTTGAAAATGTGATTGGGATCAATCTTGCTTCGAAGTATTTGATTATTATCAAGGAAAAAATACACCCTGGCCGAAAAATATGTGTTTTTACAGATAAAATATCAGTCGCCATTGGCAACACCTGAAAGGGGTCTTTTTAGTACAAATACGTGAAATGACTATGGTTTAACCCCCCCCCCCCTTCCCTTCTCACTAATACAAATTAATTTGTGGCCTCTGCAAAATAACATCTGGTATCTCAATAGGACATTTCTGTTGATAACTTGTACCGAGGTGAAACCCATAATGTGATCCGTTTTCTAACTAAACATGAATAACGAATTGTAAAGGGATATTTGACAGTTGATGTTCTGTAAAGATTGGGCCTACTCAGCATATTTATTTTGAAATATTTAGATATTATTGTGAATAATGATATGTAAAATGGAATTGTGTTTATTTTGACATCTTGCAGTCCTCTATCTGTGGAGTTGCCGTTTGTCCTCTCACAACCACCACCACCCGCACCAGAACCAGTTATGAAACCCGAATCAGGTAAGTCATTCATATATTTTTTTCTACATTCCTTAAAATCATTTGCAGTGATGTTTACGCAGCCCCGTAGCCAGGATTTTCAATTAGGGGCCCAATCCCATATCTTACCTCGTCTTCTTCTTTTCCTCCTCTCTTTTATCTTGCCTTTGACAAATCTGGGGGTCGCTGGAACCCCCTGGCTACAGGCCAGTTAACCCTTCTAAAAGAAGAAGAACAAGAAGAAGGAAAGGAGGAGAAGAAGATGAAGTAGAAGAAGGAAATGAGAAGAAGAAGAAGAAGGAGGAGGAGGAGAAGAAGAAGAAGAAGGGAAAAAAGGAGAAGGACAAGAAGAAGAAGGAAAGGAGAAGAAGAAGAAGGAGGAGAAGAAGAAAAAGAAGGAGGAGTAGGAGAAGAAGAAGGGGAAAAAAGAGGACAAGAAGAAGGAAAGGAGAAGAAGAAGGAGAAAAGACGAAGGAGGAGAAGAAGAAAAGAAAGAGGAGGAGAGGAAAGAGAAAGAAGTGGAGAGGGGAGAAGAAGTTCACCTACAAATTGTGGATATCAGTATGTATTTTTTTGTGTGTGTGTTTCAAACTTTCTTCATCAAAACAATTGTTTTTCCTTCCACTATATTTAGGCAATGAACAAGAAGTCCTTGATCCCAATCTCATCAAATTTGATACATCGTAAGTATATATACATATAGTCCATTTTATCTTGAAGTAGACCAGTAAAACAAATCACATCACCAACTACCACAAGTTAAATAGAAATTTAGAAAACTTAGAACTCGAATGAAGAGAATAATATGATATGTATCAATATGATATCTCATGCATGATGATTCCAATTCATGATATTTAAAAAAAACCATTAATATAACATGCTGCATGAAGGCCTTTATCTAAATATTTTTGTATAGCCGGTAATCGATTTGAAATATTGTTATTGAAATTTGTAATTGTTTAGATATTTTATAAACTTTGCTATTTCGCCTTTGCCGGGATCATAGTATTTCAGGATTAACCATTGATATTGAATGAAATAGTACTTGGCGCAGTACCAGATTAAGTTGGCACTGGGGCATCTTTTTTTTTTTTTTAGAATTTTTTCAGAGATTCGTGAATTATGATTTGTTGGATCTGCTTTTGATTTGGTGGTAAATTCAGAACGAATTTAATGTGTATCATATCTATGATTTTTGTTTTTTAATTTTGGTTTAATTAACATTTTTTACAGAGGAGCTGCCCCCATGTACACTGATGAGGATTTGCTGTTTGAAGACTTTACTCGTATGTGTGTGAAAGGAACAGAAGGCCAGGGCACAGAAACATAGGCTTAAACACACTATATAAAGGGTCCAAATCACATTTGAAAATTATTCTGGTTTAATCCTTTGGCTATGATGAGGATATTGATGAGAAATCATAAAAGCTAAAGGCGATTTAAAAACCAAGGCTCTCTTTCAAACAACGAATTTACAAATGCAAAGATATTTAGTGTTTTAATATGGTGATACAAGAATAATTGCCATTAAGTAGAGTTGATTAGAAGTGTTACTAGCCTATATATGCTATACTTTAAAGAATGAAAATAAATTTGCTTAACATCTTTTTTGAAAATTTTGTCTTCAATTTAAAGGTAACTTTTTTCACCGACAATGGCCCTTATTGATTACATTAGATTAGCATTTCACTTAAACTTTCGAAAATTTCTTCTTTTTTTCCCTTTGTTTTCACCCCTCCCCTATATCGTTGACAAAATCATAAACTTCGATCTTTTTACCTTATGTTGTTAACATGGTTGACATTTATTATTAGTATGAGCTATTGGTTTCAATATTTGTTATTGTCATCAAGAACAAATAATTTACTTTGCTGGCTGGCGAATACAATTATTGGCTATTAAAGAAGCGTTGGAGTTCTTTTTAACATGCATCCGGGTGCCTTAGCAAATGGTGACGTCATCAACGATCAAGGTCACGGCCCGCATAGAATGACTTGACGTAGGTCACAATGCAAGGCAGTTGAAGAAGAAATTATTTATATTTATGTACATAAGATAACGAACATTTTACTGTTTTAATATTCATATTCAAGAGGGATATGACAATAGAGTTGTTCACATAGTTAACAAGGTGGTCCGTGTTTGACCGAATGGAAAACGGATATAAAAAGTGTGCATTGATTTATCCACCTTTAAATCTTGAACTGTAAAAAACCCTATTTAAAGTTTCAAGCACGTTGTGTAAGCCTATCACTCTTAACAATTTGTTTAAAATTCTAAGTAATTGTTTAAACCTTTTTAGCAATTATTTAAACCTTTTTTCAATTGTTTTAACCTTTTAGACAACTTGTTTAACTGTTACACAACGTCTTTAAAATTTTAATCAATAGTTGTTTGAGCTACTGGCTTAAACAACTCGCTTTAAGTTTTAAACAACGTTTTACAGTGTGGGTGGGTTTTGTTTTGTGTAACTGTACATAGCGTAAGCCTCGTATTCAAACCTTCACGTAAATAAAATATCCGGAAGTGATATTAGTATTTCACATTTTAATGTTTGTCGAAAGAAATTAGATGAAAGAAATTCAGCATATCTGTAACATTCTATAAAATAATCACATATAGAAGCGAGCTATGGTATATTTTTGAACAATTATTCTTAATGTATTCTATTATAGCTGAATTATTATAAAAAGATGCAGGGCATCTACCTTTAGGACCTCCCATTTATTGAGGGATATTTTCTTACACAACGCTTTTAGATTTTAAGGTACAGGTATGTCGAGAGAAAATAGATGAAAGTAATTTAGCATACCGTATACGATATTTTCTACAAGATATTCGCATGCTTTGATTGATTAAATAAGTTAGATGTGGTGTACTAATAATTCCGAATGTAATACTCTTATAGCTGAAAATTTTTATCAAGTGATGCAGGGCATCCTATTTGAATAATTATTGATGACGTAAAATAATTGTTTATACTATGCTGGGACAAGTTTTGTTCTCAGGTTTGAGTGCAATAATTATTATTAAGGTGCAAATATCTTTAATTCAGTGGCGTAATGTGCCAAAAATTGGCAAATCGCTTAAAATTTTATGTAGGAAGCTGCGAGCGAGCAAAATTTTTGACATATTTATTTTAAAAATTATATTTTGTGAGAGATTTCCGACGACGTAATATTCAGAAAATATCATATTTCAACATTCTCTTTTTCCTTTTCTCTCCTTTTTTTCTTGGCCGTGAAAGCCCCCTCCCCCATATGTACGCCAGTACTTAAATTGATGAACAAAACACAGGTCAACATACCAGTTCTTTACCACTCTCCACCCAGGTGTTGAAGAGCACTCTGTATTGAATATTCATGTGGTCTCGGTTGAATGATCATGTGCGCATGCGTCATGGCCAAAAAAGTTTGTCGGAATTTAAAAGTTTGCTACCCACAAAGAGGGTACTAAAGGCTCTATGACATGTAGTGTGGTTAACAATCGAACTTGGAAACTCTTTTGGTATGCTCCCACAGAAATAAGATAAGCCAGGTTTAAAAACCAGGATAACACATTAAAGCATAAAAGCACATAAAAATTGTTTTTGTTATTCCAGAGAGTAAAACTAATGACGAGCTATCATGATCCGGGGCCCGTAACGCAAAGCTTAGCAATGATCGTAGAAATTTTTTCTGCGATTGATTCCATTGACTACAATGTACAATAAATCGTATAAATCAAGCGTGCGATTATTAATCGCTGACCTTTGTGTTACGGGACCCAGGATGATTAAAATCTTAATTCAGAAAGGCGCGGTTGCTTTGAATCTAGTTTGCATACTGTACTGACCAGGCAAGCATGTGGTAAGATAAAGAGTTGTCATAACAACTTAATCGGTCTAGATATATCTGTATAAAATTTGAATGCATTAAGTAACCTATCCAATAATCACCTTCAAAAGATATGTCTGTCTCTTGATAAGATCTTCACTGGAACTAAATAAGATTTGAACTTAGTTTTGATAAATGTAGCAGCAGGCGTTTTCACTAATAATTCCTCATACACTATTCGAATAATATGGAGTTCATCGAGCTAACAATATTCTCATCCTTATAACTATTTAGGGGCGAAGTACCATGCCCACTTACACAAAATAGTTTTTAACAGCTTGGTAAATCGAAATTTGTAGTTTTCAGTACAACGTATCTCCTTTTTTTTAGATTCTTATTAAACAATCTTTAATGATTAATTAAATTTTAAGGTTTTGGGGTAAAGAGTTTGAATTTTAAAAAAAGTTGCATGTGCTCGATGTTTTTCCATAATGCGAAAAAAATAACCGGGTACGTAGATACTAAGTATTTATACATGTATAGTACGTCTCAATTTAAATTCCATAGTGACTTTACAATGTTTTCACTTATTTTGAAGTGGTTAAATTCATGTAAATTTTAATTATACCAAATAAATACGTCTTTTTAGCAACATAAAAAACTGGTTCTTCGAGGGGGGGGGTACAAAAAAGAGTAAAATAATAATTATGTACATTTTTTGTAGACAATTCCTCATGTCATTATAATGAATAATGTCTGGGCCCTGTTCCACAGAACTTGTCGTCATTGACAATATAACAAATCTGCTCTCGGCCAATCACGATGTAAGTAACATACAGTTATTAACTTGTAAATGACAACAAGATTTATGAAACGGGGGCCAGCACATTTTACAGGGGTACTATAAACAAATAGACTGCATGGAGATGTTATCTGCGCATGAGTATAGGGACCAGTTTTATGAAGAATTGTGATTGATTCATACCAACATCATTTCCAGATTTTTTTCTTAACTGCAAAAGAGTTGAGAACAAAGTCGAAGATGTGATTGATCTGAATTGTGGCCCAGTGGATTAATCTTCTGACTTTGAAACAGAGGGTCGTGCGTTCGAATCCCAGCCATGGCGTAATTTCCTTCAGCAAGAATTTATCCGCATTGTGCTGCACTCGACCCATGCAGGTGAGGTGAATGGGTACCTGGCAGGATTATTTCCTTGAATGCATGAGCGCTGAAAGGCAGCTCGAGTTAAGGCCGGGGTAATAATAATAACAACGCGCCTCGGAATAGAATATTTCTAGATAGATGGCGGTATATAAATGCCTATTATTATTATTATTGTCATCGTCACATTTTTATATCAGACGTGACCAAGGTCAATTGGTTTTAATATGAAACTGCTGATATTACCTTATGACAGTTGCGTGATCTTAGTTCGTCAAAAAAAATTCCATTAAAGAAGATAAATGGACGTATCCTCTGCAAAATGGAAAAGAAAGAGTGTATATGTGGGAGCTCTTCGAATGAGATGTGATTTATCTAAAATGTACTTGCTGGTTCTGACTTTTCCACATTTTACGAGCACCATGGAAACCATTGTTATAAAATTGCAATCTCAGAAATAATTTGATAAGGGAGTACAGCATTCTTTTATTGTCAAACATAAAATAATGATATTTTTACTACATGTATTTGATTGAATCAAACTTTCTTATTTTTCCATTCGCTAAAATGTGAATTATACGGTAGGCCTACTTTTAATTCTTCGCGTGCAATGTCATCTATTAAAGCTGAAACAATCATTCCATACTTTATTTACATCGATGATTAGTTGTATACTACGTCTACTTCGTACTGAGAGTGCAACGAATATTAATCATTTCACATTTATACATGATTGTAGATGAAAATATCGCACTAATTATTCAGAGATTTTATCTTTTATAGATCAAGCAAATTTTAGATTCGCTTTTATTGTGGCTGATGTGTGATTTATTAAACGGTAAAAATCTAGAATCTGATTGTTATTTGTGTTTTGTTTCGTTTATAGTTTCGTTTATAGGCCCATGCTGAATTTTGTAATTCCTTATAAGTTTTGTATAATGGTTGCCCAGGAAACGTGTATAACTATATGCATTTCTTAGACACTTCATCACTAAAATATAAAAAAAAATAATTCGGCCCAGAAAGGGGCGGTGTCGGGTTATTTCGGTAGGGGGTTGGTCAAGATGACCTAAAGTTGACGTCATTGTTTTTTTTTTTAGTTTAATCATAAAAATATTGTAGACTTTTACAGCCCAGACATCACCTATTATACCCTTCATCCTTATTTCTTCCATTTTTCCCTATCTGTTAATTTTTTGTAAAGTCACAAAGGTCAATCGCCCCTGCCCCATATTGCACCGCCTATGGGCCCAAAACAATCATCAATCACTTTCTATATTTTCATGGATTGTTAAGATTTGTGGCAGTGCTGCGGGGGCGGGGGGCAAGGGGCGGTATTTAGCCACCCCTCTTAGTAGTATCACAAACAAGGGGGGAAAGAGGGGAACAGAAACAGGACTAAGAAAATGGAAGAAAGCAGAGCAAAAAGAGAGAAAGTTTGAGTTCTGAGTCTTGTACCCTATTTATCTTGTTATTCATTTTTTTATTGAAATAATAATAATAGGCAAGGTGAGGTCAATGGGTACCCGGTAGGATTTATTTCCTTGAACGCTTGAGCGCCTATTAATATGGCGGCTCAGCTACGGCCGGGGTAATAATACCAAATATTAAAGCGCAGTTGAGTATATTCACATAGTAACTGCGCTATATAAATGGACATATTATTATTATTATAATAATATGGAACTTTTATATAGCGCTTAATACAATACAGTTTTATGCGCTTTACAATTAAAACAACGTAAATAAAACAAGTACAACATAAAAAAATTACATAGAAACAAAGTATAAATTGAAAAAAGGTCGCCTTTAATTAGGTCATCTCGCCCCCCCCCCCCCCCCTCCCCCTCAAAATGCGCTGGAAAGGACGGGTTGAGATGAATCAAACTATCTGTGTACCTAATTACTCTCCATCTATGAATAAATAGCTCGTGAGATAATTTATAGACAGACTTTGTATAGTAACAAGTGGGGTTAGGTATGAGGGGCTGTGGGCGGGAAGAAAAGAGAGGGAGAGGGAGGTGGTTGTCTTGGGAGAAAGAATGAAAGGAAGAAAGAAAGCAAGAAAGAAAGAAAGAAAAAAAAAAGAAAGAAAGAAGGAAGGGAGGGAAGGAAGGGGGAGGGAGAAGAAAGAAAGAAAGAAAGAAAGAAAGAAAGAAAGAAAGAAAGAAAGAAAGAAAGAAAGAAAGAAAGAAAGAAAGAAAGAAAAGGGAGAGGTGCGAGAGAGTGAGATATAGTGGGCAGTTTAAAACCCGGGGTTAAGGGTAGGGGTTCTGGCCCTGTCTGAAACCAAACCCTTATAGACGTTGCTTAGTGAAATGAGGGGCTTAAGAACTCACAAATTAGATGACCCTCTGCTAATGGGGTTGCTTGGGAACTGGAATTTAACATGATATTGGGGAATGGGAACTGACGCCTGAAAATGGTGCGAGGAGAATTTGTTAAAGGAATACTCCGGGCTGAAAATATTCATATCTAAATAAATACAGTAAAATTAACAGATCAAAATGCTAAAAATTTCATTAAAATCTGATGAAGAAATAACAAAGTTAAATGGAATTTGTGAAAACAGTTATATGCACGTCATCATGAATATTCAGAAGGTGTGCTGACCCGATGTGCTGATGATGTCACATCACCACTTTACCTCTTCTTAAGTTATTAATTGAAATCATAATCAATTCATTTATTCATACATGTGTGAATCAATAAACGTGTGAGTATCAATAAACGGATTTCGGAGTCAATCCTCCCGCAATCCTCCCAAACTTCATGAAGGGGGCGTGGCACTAAAAGTTTAGTCGGGGAATCCCCTCGGCTTGTCCAGGCACGAGTGCTTTCGATGACTGCATGCTTTGTATTTTGTGTCATCCTTGCCTGGTACGTATCTACGGTACGAAGCAGCGAAAGTATCTTATTAGCTCATGATTTGACAGCTTTGTGCAGCAGTGAGTGGTGATATTGCGTACGTTTATAATTATATTAATTGCCGCATGATTAGTTTGCAGAATTGACAAAATCTCATGAAATAAGAAGAAATTAGCGTGGACTTCCTGATCCAGACGAAAAAGATTCTATTTGAAGAGAGGAGTACACTAAAGTGTGAGTGCGAAATTCTTTTTAATTTTTTATATCTTTCAATTCATTCCTTACTGACAGACAGTGTCATTGTCTTTTTATTTTTAAATAAAGATCATGAAGTTACGATTCCGAGGTCTGCTCTGAAACTATAGATCTAAAACAACAACAATAACCTCAGTATTTATTTATTTATTACTTTCACCGCATAACCAAATGAAGCTTTATTAATTACTATTGTTTTTATTAGTTATATTTATTTTTATTTGAACTATTCATTCATTTATTTAACCTCTAGATCTAATTTATTTCATTTTTGGTGCGGATGAGAGGGGGTAGTCTTTATTCTTGTGTAGGCTGTTTTAGCCCCCTTATCTTTCTCTTTCAACCCCCCTCTCTTTTACACTTTTTGTTGTGGGGGGGGGGGGCTCATCAAATACTCCCCCCCCCCCCCCTTTGGAAAATCCTGGATATCCGCCCAGAATTTTCAAGCACTTAAATATAAACAAAAGAGAGAATAGGAGAAAAAGATGATAAAAAATAAATCTGAAAGAAAGTGTGAAAGGGTAATGTGCATGCAACTCAATGTTTCTCCTCTGTTTTTCCCACATCCAATAACTTAGGCCTAAAAAGTGCATATATGGTGCTGAACTGAGTTTTTCCTGCATAGCTGTGAAATCCAATCTGTTGTCTAAAAAATCTCTTCCTGTTCCTTTTCCTCATCTTTCTCTGTTTTTAATTCTCCATTCCTGCCCCATTGCTTACTTTCATGTGAACCATTTTTAAAAATGATTTTCAATACTATACCGTACCATCATGATCAGATTTTGATTTATTTCCAACAGAAATCTGAATCTGAACCATCCTGATCAAAGTCTATCTGTACTGACGGCACAGAAACGCTGTGAGCGCTAGCAATGTGCTTAAACAGAGGCCTGCAGTGTTACAGTAATGTGGCAGCGATGCCTAATGTTCAGGGGCGTAGACAACGGGGGGGATGAGGGGGATGCATCCCCCCCACCTCACAAGGTGGGGGGGATGGCATGTACAATCATCCCCCCAGGTTTTGGGGAATGATATTTGGTTACTTAATAAGTCATAATGATGATAATAATAGTAATAATAATAATGATAACAATTATAATATTAATAATAATAATAATTATGATGATGATAATAATAATCCTCATCATTATTGTAATTGTGTTTATTGTTATTAGCCGTTATGGTTCCGATTTCTTCACAAACTTACAAAGCAGTATTGTTACTCCATGGATCATAGTGATACTGTTTATGTTTTTTGTATCTGTATGATAATGAGCCGCCAGCCAATATCCATCTATGGATACTATGCATGTTTCTTTGAGGTAAAAAAAAAGCATAGTATGTACGTATTCATTATGCTTTATAATGAACAGACATATTGTTATTTGTTTGTTGTTTATGTGTTCTATTCACAAATGGCCACAGAGGCTGTTTTCATTCATAACGACATACCCATATCAAGACAACAAAGACTATACCTGCGTGTACACAGTTGACATTGGTTTTTTTTCTGAAGAGGTGTAACAGCAAAATTCACAGAGATAAATAAATACGTAGTGTGGTTCAATATGCAATACTATGTGTCAGTCCATTCTGTATTCGTATGCCATGGTGTGTAGATCTTGTCGATGTATGTCTGTCCATTCAAGGCGTAGTATGTGTGTGGTGCGCGCACCCGTGTGTGTGTGTGTGTGTGTGTGCGTGCGCGCTTGTGTGTGTTATTTTACCTCATTAAGTATGCATCAGATTGCACGATTTCAAGTTCAAAATTGCAAAAGCTCCCTACCGTGGGAGGGGGACACCCCCCTCCCACACCCTCCCCCCGCTCGGTCGCTTCGCTCCCTCGCTCGGGCGCTTCGCGCCCTCACTAGCGTTGGCAGCCCAGTCATCCCCCCCAGGTGTACGAACCTGTCTACGCCACTGCTAATGTTACAACAATGCATTACTTACACATTGAAATAAATGTTTTGACTTCACAATCCATAAGATGTGACTGGGCTTACTGTTAGCGCTATGTTATGAAGGGTCGTTATGAAGGTATTCCTAGACAGAATAGATTATGTAATCTTTGTAACCTGGGTAAGATTGGTGATGAATTTCATTATTTATTTGAGTCAGTTCTAACTTCAAATTAGACAGAAGCAAATATATTCCCTCTCAGTTTTCCAAATGTCCAAACACTTTAAAAATGCATACATGCAGTCTTTTTAATTCCCAAAATTCCCAAAACACTAAAAACTTGCCAAGTTTGTTAATATTATTATAACACAGTTTTGTAGATAAGTACCAAATGTATATACATGTATATTAATCTGTTATATCCTTTTTCTATCTCTTTTTGTTATTCATGTGTTCAACAGTATTATCTTTTGCATTCAAGGCTTTCTTCACCTTTTTTTGCCATCTTGTTATAGCTTTTTATATTTATTCACGTTTTGTTATGTATGTATTTATGTACGTATGCATACTATGTATGAATGTATGATGTATGTATAACTGTGTATATTCTCATACTCCGAAAGGGGTCGACAGAATAAAGTTTCAGTTTCAGTTAGGCTAACAACGTTTCTCTGCAGCCAGCACTGGCTTTTGTTCCTCACTTCACCCTATATCATGATAATGATTAAAGATGAAGTAAAAGGAAAAACATAATTCATTATTGTATTTGTCTTTGTCATTTATCCTGTATATCTAAACCAGGGGCAGATCCAGGATTTTCCAAAAGGGGAGGGGCACATTTTCCAGAAAAAAACATTGACAAGTAAAAAAAAAAGGTTTTCAACAAAAATTGAAGGTCATTTCGTCCACGTAAAATTTGACAAGCAAAAAATGGGGGATACACATGTGTAAGACCGGCATATTTACATTAAAAGTTTGTATTATGGCTCAGAGTCTCCAAGGGGGGGGGGGCATGGGTCGTATATGTCCCCCCCCCCATGGATCTGCCACTGATCTCAACTATTTCTTTTTTGACATACACCTGTACCCCTCTGCACTTCATTTTGATTTCATTTCATTTCAGTATATTTCATTTCCAACCAAATGCAAATTATCAAGTGCTTACAGTACTTACTAAAGTAAATCAAGTCAATTCAATATACAGCATTGAGCTACTAGTAAATGATCATTACAAAATCAATTGAAATTGTTACAATTGTATCAGCTTTTTCTTGACAAGCTGCTGTATTGGCAGAGATTTTTTTTTTCTTCATATTTTGTCTGTTCTTAACCCATTGTCAACTGGGACTGGGTGATACCTGCACAAAGTCTAGTTGGGAATTACAGAATTCAGTATTTATCGGGTTAATGAGCGTGAAGTGGTTTTCTTCTTTCTACCTTTCTTACTCATTCTTCTCTCTATGACTATGTTCTCTCTAGATTTTAGTTATTTTTTTTCGGAAAAACCTTACCCTATACTCACTCATTGTTTGTGATATATTGGTGTGTATTATGCAGGAAGTCAACTCCCTGCTACATGTATATGCGATGAGTAAGTGTGCTGTGTGTTTTTCTGAACTAATACAGTAACTACATGTACTAATTTCTAGATTTAAGGTATGCCACTGCATGTCTTTGATTCATCTCTCTCTCTTCTTCATACCTATCTTCAGATATAGCATAGAGCTATTACAGTAATACTGTAACTGTAATACTGTAATAGCTCTATGGATATAGTATCCAGTTTACTTCCCTCCCTATTAAATTCCATGCAATCTTCATGCAATCACTGTCAATAAATTTTACAACAATGGATGTGCTACATATACAGTGCGTATCAAAAAAAAGTTTACACCTTGAAAAAGCCCTGGGAATTCAAAAATATACATGTGGGTAGTTTTTTCACATATAATCTTGGGTTTGGGTCTTATCTATCCAATGAAAGTAAAGGTTTTGACAGAATGTTACACTTGAGTGTGCACTGTCCATTTTTGTAAAGCCAGCAGAAATCTGTTTGCGCAGAAATGCTTGTTTTCACGCTGTGTCAAGGGGAAAGGGCGAAATTAAACTTACCCTGCGAAACATTTCTCATACATTTCCCTTGCACTTTTAGTCAAATGAAATAAAACGGATACATTCAAGCATTTTGTAACAATTTTGCCACCCAAAGTGAAATTTCAACATTTAGTAAACACAACATTTACCCTTTTTGTGCCAGCTGGATCTGAGGACATAACTGAATCTGAACAAAAGTTCATATCAGAGTTCATATCAGACATCTCCAGCATTTTTTTCACTGAGTTTTTATCATTTAAAGTGAGTTTACATTTCATTTTTCATTTAATACTTGTTTCTCCACACTTTCCCCAAGCTTGACAATGATTAACAAAATGAAAATCAAGCCTAAGCAATTTCATGTAAATCACAGCTCAGTGTAAAGCAAATATCGTCTTGATGGCCTCGGTGTGTGGGGGAGTGGGGTGGGGCGCAATGCACTCTTCAAAGTGTTTTGGGCAAGGAAACAAGTTTGAAAAGGTAAAAGATATCTTCAAATTACCTCTTAACGCGCGAAGCGAGTTAATGAGAGGTTATCTCAGGTCAGACTAGCTGGACAACAACATAGCCCGCCAGCGGTACGTAACAGGTGTTTTACAAGGAAGGAGCCTGGTCAGGCGAATTCCTTTGCCCTGGCGGAGATATGTTGCGATGCCAAATATGGTATTTTGTCGGACTTCACGAGGAGGCGTGGCCAAAAAATGTTGCGTTGCGAATTTTGGTATTTTTCGGACATTACAAGGAGGCGTGGCTAAAAATGCTACGTCGCGTTAGCTGACGTGGTAATTTCGGGGGGGGGGGGCAAAAGCCAATTTCTAACAAGTTAGCATTCTTCTTCGTGGAGTCGATTTGAAAGCATCTTCCATCTCAATTCACCTGTCTTGTGCAACATACTTCCTGTATTTTTGCTATTCGTTCGTTGAACTCTTTAGTTGTGATCCTTCTAATTGTCTTTCTTACCCATTCATATATCTTAAAGAACGCTTCGCAGTTGAGAATTTATTCTTTTATCTAGGAACATACCTGTATATTTGTGTTATATCCGTTTGTTGGACTTTTGAGCTGTTAGGAGTCACAGTTTGCTCTAAGGACTTTTCAATTTCGCCACCCCTGCATTATTCAATCATGCCCAAGGTTAAGCCAGGCAAAAAGTTAAGTCAGAGGAAGTCTACTCGTCGTTCTGTCCGAGATGCCGCCAGCCAGCCTTCTCCTGTCGACCTCGAGACAGACGTCGGCCAAGTTTTTACTTCTACGCAGAGCCCAGCTGCTGGAAGTTCGGCGTCGACAACCAACGGTGAGTTCGGGACAATGGGGGGCTCCTGGCCTCTTGTGACTTCTCCACAAGATCCGGTCATTCCCCAAATTCAATCCCAAGCTTCTCCTTCTATCCCTCCTGCCCATGTAGTTGAGGGGCTTAATAGTCATGATAATTTTACACCAGCCCCCAACCCTCCTTTTCCTACGCTGTCTGCGCAGCCAGATATGCTTAGCTGTGTGTGTGATGATTTGGGCGGGGAGGTGCCTTCCAGTGTTAAGGAGAAGATTTGGAAAGGTGAATTTGTAGAGTTAGGTGGATTACTAAAAAGGGAAAGCTTAAGTGAGGAAAGTTCCCAGTTGCAGGCCTTCAGCCTTTGTGCCACCGGGTCCGCTTTAATGCTTCGCCCCCAAAGCAAGGCTCCGGTGATCGCCAGCATAGAACAGTGGACATCTGCGTTCATTATTTACGCGTCTATATACTTGGAGCGACACTGTATGCGTGCGCGCGAGCTCCTCAAGTATATGGATATCGTTCGCTCTATTGTGCGTTTTGGGGGTTTCAATTGGCGGGCCTATGACATTCAATTTCGGTTACGTCAGGCCCGTCATCCACATCGTTCCTGGGCTGTCATAGACACCGAGCTATGGCTGACAGTAGCTTCGACGCCCGGTCGAGCAGCGTTTTCGTCTTTTGGGGGTAACCAGCCCTTTCGGCCATACGACCGGTCGTTTCGGCGGGGTAGTTTCCCATCCTCAGGATATGCCAACAGACAAGGGGCAATTCGGGCCCCTGGCGCCGCGCCTGCCCCCTTCCGCTCCTCACCAGTCTGTTTCGCCTTTAACGCTGGGTCATGCCAACGCACCGCCTGTCGTTATGCTCACCGGTGCGGAAAATGCTCCTCAGCAGCGCATGGCTCACACGCCTGCAACTCTGCCGCTGCAATCGCCAAACAGAAGCCTAGCTCCAACTCCAATTAAACTTGGCAGCATGCTCCCATTTCTTAGACGGCACCATAATCAACATAATGCAGCTTTTCTGATTTCTGGTTTTAGGTTGGGTTTTTCATTGGGTTTCACAGGCGAGCGTCGCTCTGTGTTCTCGCGTAATTTGAAATCTGCTAGGGAGCATAGGGACATGCTGTTGGAGAAAGTTGGTAAGGAAGTTAGTTTAGGGAGAATGTCAGGTCCTTTCCAAGACCCGCCTTTCGATAACTTTCGCTGCTCCCCGGTAGGGCTCGTCCCCACGCGAAATCCGGGAGAATTCCGTCTAATTCAGCATCTATCTTCTCCTCGGGGGGCTTCGGTTAATGACCACATTGATTCCGATTTATGTTCCGTGAATTACACTTCATTTGACAAGGCGGTTGATCTCGTTGCTCGCTTGGGAGCTAGTGCTCTCATGGGAAAAACCGATATAAAATCCGCTTTTCGCTTACTACCAGTGAATCCCTCCGATTTTGACCTTCTGGGGTTTTGCATTGATGGCGCGTATTACTTTGATAAATGCTTGCCAATGGGCTGCTCAATTTCATGTGCCCATTTTGAGCGTTTTAGCACTTTTCTTGAGTCATGTTGCCGTGAAATTGCGAATTCAGAGCAAATTTTGCATTATTTGGATGATTTCTTTTTTGTTGGCGCAACACGGCAGGAATGTCGTTCCTTGATGTATCATTTTAAGGCGATGTGCGAGGTTTTTGGCGTCCCGATAGCGGAGGAGAAGACTGAGGGGCCCGTTCCCACTATCATATTTTTAGGGCTTGAAATCGACGCGGCTGAGCAGAGAGTTCGGGTACCCAACGAGAAAGTAAACGTGTTACAGGCAATGCTCATTGATTTTGTTAAGAAAGATAAGCTCTCGTTGCGGCAGTTGCAGTCGCTAATTGGCAGCCTTAATTTCGTGTGTAAAGCCGTGGCTCCCGGAAGAGCCTTCCTAAGGAGACTTATCGATCTTACTAAAGGGGTCCGCACCTCAAACCACCGGATAAGGCTTTCACGCGGCGCAAAAGAGGACATGCAGGCCTGGCTTACGTTTCTGTCCGATTTCAATGGCACAGTTATGTTTTCACACTCAACATGGGTAACTAATGCTCATTTTCAGTTCTTTACTGACGCTGCGGGTAGCATTGGCTTTGGTATATCCTTCCAGGATAAGTGGGCTCAAGGGAAATGGCCAGCTGAAATACTGGAGAAGAATTATTCCATCGCTTTTCTAGAGCTTTTCCCAATAGTAGTCGGTATACGTATGTGGGGGGCTCTTCTAGCTAATTCTAAGGTCTTATTTTGGTCAGATAATCAAACAGTTGTTCATGTTGTTAATTCCTTAACTTCGAAATGTCCTAGTGTAATGAAACTGGTTCGTTTGCTTGTAGTTCTTTGTTTGGAACATAATATTATGTTCAAAGCACGTTACGTGCCAGGCTCTCGCAATGAAAAGGCTGATGCCCTCTCTCGTTTTCAGATGGACAGGTTTCGCAGGTTAGCACCAGGCGCAGATCTGGCTGGCAGCAAGCTTCCCGCCCATCTTTGGAGCAGCTTCATATAGAGAGAGAGCATCTGTTGTTTTCTTCGCGGGCGCCCGGCACTCATCATACTTATAGGAACGCTTGGTCTGTGTTTAAGCAGTTTCGGCTGCAATATCATTATGATATAAGTATACGTCCTGACGTTGAGCAGGTCGCTCAATTTATTGCTTATCTCTCCTGGAATGGGTATGCGGGGGCAACAATAAGTACATATATATCAGGCCTGGCTTTTACGATGCAAACATTGGGTTGGCCTGATGTGACTGACGCGTTTGTAATCCGGCGGCTGGTAGACGGGTGCAGGCGGAAAAATGCTCGCCGTGATACCCGGTGTCCCATAACCCTGCCTATTCTCAAATCCATCCTAAAGTCATTGACTCACGTATGCGTTAATACGTATGATCTGGCATTGTTTCGGGCTGCCTTTCTAATCGCTTTCTTTGGTTTTCTTCGAGTAGGGGAGTTCACGTCTCGATCTAGACATGAACCCGTTCCTTTATCAGAAAAAGATGTTATTATTCAAGGGATGGGTAATCAAGCAAAATTGCGCATTGTGATTGCGAGGTCTAAAACAGATCAAACTGGACGTGGATGCTCGATTCTAATTCCACAGAATGTTGTTTCGTATTTATGCCCACTTCGCGCTGTAAATGATTACCTCGCTCTGCGGAGCTCGGTCGGCTCTGCCTTTTTCCGTCACTTTGACTCGTCACCCCTAACGAGGCACCAATTTGGCCAAGTTTTAAAGCGTGCCATTAGTTTTTGCGGGCTACCCGTTGCTCATTTCTCTTCCCATTCTTTCCGTATTGGGGCGGCAACTTCTGCAGCCATGGCAGGTGTTCCCGATGTTTGCATTCAAAATATGGGGCGCTGGGCTTCCAACACACACAGATTGTATATTCGACAACCTCTCCCCCCTTAATTTAAGCAATTTTGCCAGTATGTTTATCACCCTTCTATGTTTAATACCAGTTTGTGCACAATTTAATATCGACCTAATGTTTATTTGTTTTTGTTTTTTGACAACCCCTAACGAGCAGTAAATATTAACCTTACTCTCTCTCTCTCTCGCTTGTTGCCATGGTGACGCAATAGTTATCTTACCCGTTAATAGTTCCATGGGCGCAGGCAGAATTGCTCGCCCACTGTTAGTAGATTGTGGTCTTTGCTACACTTATCGTGTTTATGGTAACTATGTACCCCCCCCCCTTTTTTTTTTTAGAATGTACAATTGGTGCCGCTGTTTCTTTCCTTTTCTCTCTTCCATGTGCAGTTATTTGGAGTCTCAACGTGGGTTGTGTCAGCATTCCACGGAATCGTAAGAGAGGAAGGGGACAATTCACGTTTCGCTGACGCGGGCAGTCCCGCTCTAGTTGGGGGCGGGCCCTCACTACTCGGCACGTGGCCGGGTCCTAAAACTCAATACATCCGCGAACAGGAGAACGCTTGATTTCTTTGTCGCGGAGCGAAATCACTAGAGTAACAGCTGTTTTACCTCCGTCGAGGACTCGCTGGCTCGGACGTCGCGAACAGTTGGAACTTTTTTATGAGCAGATGTTATGACCTGAATACCTTATCCAGAACTCACACGTGGTATCATCAGATCTCACGTCCTTACTACAAACTTCACTATTTACTGACTAAGCCCCGCCCCCCCCCCGCCTCTCCTTTATCTTAGTGCACTAGACTCTTCGCAAGTGGACTGAATGAGCATGAATCCTCCTAGATGGTTTAATTGTGCGTCCCTGTTCGTTTAATGCACCCCCCCCCCCCTTTTCCCCGCTTCTTAGCGTGGACCTTGTAAATACAGCATGGTTTGAACTATTGGCATCATATTGTGTTGTGGCGGCGGGCTGACAATGAGTCATCCCGTTTGGCGGCATTCCATTTTTTGCCACAACACATTATGATTCTTCACTTATTTTGGGCTTCCTGAGATAATATTTTTCATTTATTTAGACCAATTTCGTATATTCCACTCCTCATGTTATAATGTGAACGGGGCTTGGTTCGTCACCCGATTTGGATGAGGCCACCAGCGAATTCCATTTCGGACCGAACATTAACGTTGCCTCGTTCACATTCTAGTTCAGGGCCGTTGGTGGGGCTTCTGAGCACTAGTTTCTGTTTTAAAAGTTTTCCTGCATAAGCTCGTGTTGCAAACGGGAATCTTTGCTTCGTAGCTTTGCAGATGGAATTTTACGTTGCCCACATTTGGCCAACATGACAAACTGGTGTCTTTGTCATGAATGTGGATGGACTGTTTTAATTGTCAATTGAGGAGATTGGTTTAATAACTTTAATTTTTCGCATATGACACATCTCAGGAGGCTTTACGTTTATATTATTATGTTTTGATTGTTGCATTATATTATGTTGGCTTTATTTGACAACACATCATTTTGCATTTTGGTATACATCATTTGGATGATGCTTTTCAGAAACAATTTTTATTAAACTCCACGGAAAATGCATTTACTCGCCTCTCGTGTATTTTGTCTGGGTTGAGATAATACCTCTTAACGCGCGAAGCGAGTTAATGAGAGGTTATCTCAGGTCAGACTAGCTGGACAACAACATAGCCCGCCAGCGGTACGTAACAGGTGTTTTACAAGGAAGGAGCCTGGTCAGGCGAATTCCTTTGCCCTGGCGGAGATATGTTGCGATGCCAAATATGGTATTTTGTCGGACTTCACGAGGAGGCGTGGCCAAAAAATGTTGCGTTGCGAATTTTGGTATTTTTCGGACATTACAAGGAGGCGTGGCTAAAAATGCTACGTCGCGTTAGCTGACGTGGTAATTTCGGGGGGGGGGGGGCAAAAGCCAATTTCTAACAAGTTAGCATTCTTCTTCGTGGAGTCGATTTGAAAGCATCTTCCATCTCAATTCACCTGTCTTGTGCAACATACTTCCTGTATTTTTCCCTCCTCCATCCCCTTGTCACCCCCACTAATTTTCAACGTCAAGATGTTTTGTTTCATGTTATTCATTCTAACCTGAATGTGAGCTTCGGGCCTTAAGCCTGGTCGCACACCCAAAGTGGGCCGCAAGGTAATTCCATCCAACCTGTTCACCTAATTTTGGATACCTTTTTGTATTTTACTTTGGTTTACCAGTTTAGTTAATTTATCATCAGGTGTTCAGGGGGGTGTTTTCGCCCTTGCTGGAGCTCGGCCTTTTCCTATCACATTATGATTCTTCACTTATTTTGGGCTTCCTGAGATAATATTTTTCATTTATTTAGACCAATTTCGTATATTCCACTCCTCATGTTATAATGTGAACGGGGCTTGGTTCGTCACCCGATTTGGATGAGGCCACCAGCGAATTCCATTTCGGACCGAACATTAACGTTGCCTCGTTCACATTCTAGTTCAGGGCCGTTGGTGGGGCTTCTGAGCACTAGTTTCTGTTTTAAAAGTTTTCCTGCATAAGCTCGTGTTGCAAACGGGAATCTTTGCTTCGTAGCTTTGCAGATGGAATTTTACGTTGCCCACATTTGGCCAACATGACAAACTGGTGTCTTTGTCATGAATGTGGATGGACTGTTTTAATTGTCAATTGAGGAGATTGGTTTAATAACTTTAATTTTTCGCATATGACACATCTCAGGAGGCTTTACGTTTATATTATTATGTTTTGATTGTTGCATTATATTATGTTGGCTTTATTTGACAACACATCATTTTGCATTTTGGTATACATCATTTGGATGATGCTTTTCAGAAACAATTTTTATTAAACTCCACGGAAAATGCATTTACTCGCCTCTCGTGTATTTTGTCTGGGTTGAGATAACAATTTTACTAGCTAAATTCCATGTTTTCTTCATGATTAAGGTCTACTTTTATTTGCATAACTATTTCAAAGTTCTGCGCAAATCACTTTTCACTAAATTTTCAAAAGTAAGTAGTGCTCACTCAAGCGGAAATATTTTTCGACAGTTATATCGTCATTTGCTTTAATGGATCTGTACCAATGTCAAAATGTGGAAAAATCTTCAGGATATTACAAATGTATAATTTTACAGGATTTTTTCAAAGTGTAAACTTTTTTGATACGCACTGTATAGTGATATTTAGTTTTCTTTCATACCTTCACATTCTGTAGTTTCAGGGAATAATTTTCCTGGTATCTCATCGCTAGTAGCTCCACAATTTTCAAAGACTGCTACACGGAAAGACTTTTGTGTATCAGATATATTCATACACTGCAAAAACACTATAGTGTTAATTCACCACTAGCCTGGTATCTATATCGGAATACACCAAAGAAGTGTTGACACAACACCACTTTAGAATCAAACCAATGTTGGCTGAACACTAATTAGTGTTGCTAACACTGTAAATGCCAAATGGTGTTAGCCTAACACCAAACCGATGTTGTTTCAACACCTCTGTGGTGTGTTCCGATATAGATACCACGCTGGTGTTAATCTGTTCTGCAGCATGGGACTGTACACAACGTAATTGAGAGCTTTCGTCAAAAAATGCTCATCAAATGTGGTAAGCAAAATTATTTCCTGAGTTCCCATAAATTGTATTTTTTCCTCCTATTCCTTTCTAACCTTTTTATCATCAACATACATGTACTTATATCAATATCCTGTGAAGAACAGGATCTATGTGTGTGATTTGTATGTGCCAAATGGTGTTAGCCTCAAACCAAACCGGTGTTGCTTCAACACCTCTCTGGTGTGTTCCGATATAGATACATGTACCACGCTGGTGTTAATTTAACACCAGCTTTTTTTGCAATGTACACTGTAGGACTGCACACAACATAATTGAGAGCTTTCCTCAAGAAATGCTCATCAAATATGGTAAGGAAAATTATTCCCCTAAATTGTATTTTTTCCCTCCTTTCTCCTATTCCTTTCTAACCTTTTTATCATCAACATGTACAAATCAATATCCTGTGAAGAACAGGAGGATGTCAAGGTCCTGTAACATAAAGCCTAGCGATTGATTACAGCCTGGCCGATTTCTGTGATTGATTGCATTGATTATTGTGTATGATCAATTGTAAGAATCTGCCCCATGATCAATCATAAAGCTTTATGTAACCTGGCCCTGGTTGATCATAAATGCCCCTTTATTCCAAAGATTAGTTTAGTATCCCCTGTCACATAGATGTACATACATGTAAGCTTTCAATCTTTGTAAAAGTATAAATTCAAAAGAAAAAAGTTGGGAAATATTGTCATTGCTTCCCCCTTTTTACATTAATCAAGTATAATGCAAAATAATATTGATACATGTATGTTTGTTTCATTTTTATATTTTCATTGTTTATAGATCTACATCTAATTTGTATTCCAAGGGCCCTGAATCCAAAGCCACCAAGGAAAAACATCCAGAGTGGTCCATTTGTTACAAATTAAATTATGAATTTTGTATTTATTTTTCATTTATATATAGAACTATTATTATATATGGCCTACTTCTTTGATTATACAATTGATATTAAACTGAACAAAACTGAACCATATGGCAGCATGTCAGGGATGATTAAGAATGAAAACTAACCCACCCTCCTTTAATCCTTATTTTAGCATCCTCTGTCACATAGCTATCAATCTTTATAGAAGCAGGTGCAGCAATGTGATAACCCTGTTTTAAACTATTCCCATTACAATTTGAACCTGCTATTGGCATTCACAAGATTTAAGAGACTGGCATAACCTTTGGCCTAATGGGAGTGTGAAATGGTGTAGAGAGAGAGAGAGAGCGCGACAGACAGACAGATACAGGTAGATAGATAGATAGATAGATAGATAGATAGATAGATAGATAGGATAGATAGGTGGATAGATACGTAGATAGATATATAGATAGATGTAGATAGATAGATAGATGTAGATAGATAGATACATGTAGATAGAGAGAGAGATAGATAGATAGATAGATAGATAGATAGATAGATAGATAGATAGATAGATAGATAGATGGATAGATAGATGTAGATAGATAGATAGATGTAGATAGATAGATAGATAGATAGATAGATAGATAGATAGATAGATAGATAGATGTAGATAGATAGATGTAGATAGATACATGTAGATAGATAGATAGATAGAGATGGAGATAGATAGATAGAGAGAGAGATGGAGATAGATAGATATATGTAGATAGATAGATAGATAGTTAGATAGATAGGATAGATAGATGTAGATAGATAGATAGATAGATAGATAGATAGGGGAGAGAGAGAGAGGGGGATGATGAGAGACAGAGATAAAAGGGGGATGTGGAGGAGGGGAAAAGGGAATGGGAGCAAGGAGAAAGATGAGAATAGGACTATTAAAGCGAGATGGAGAATAGGAAAGGAGGGAATTGATTGGAGAGAGGGGGGAAATGAGAGACAGGAAAGAAAGGGGGTGGTGGAGGAGGGAGAAAAAAATTGAAACAGAAAAGGTGAAAAAAGGTAGAACAAGAAGGGGAGACTGAGAAAGGAAAGAATAGATGAAGAGAGAGAGAGAGACACACACAGAGAGATGATGATAGCAAGAAGGATGAAGAAGGAAATAAGAACCTAATGAGGAAATGTTACAGAGAATAAGAAATTTCAAAGGAAAAACAAGGGGGGAGAAAGCATGATTATCATGCAATGTATTATTTCAAACCAATTACTAGTACCAGTAGCCAAGCACTAAAACTGCTCTTGACTGTTGTTGTTTCCTTGAATGATTTTGAATGCACAGTATGCATTATAGGCCTATATACTTTTTATAGACATACATGTAATTATAAGGGTAGTAGTTTCATGTGTAATATTCTCTTAGGATGACATCCTGGAAACTATTAAAAATGATTATATTTATGAGAAAGAAGGATAGTGAGAAAGAGAGTGAAATAGAAAGAAAGAGGAGGTGGGAGTAGAGGAAAAAGGATAATGGTTTTAGATTGTCTTGACACACCCAGAGAACCCCTGCAAAAACATACACATGTACATCATATTTGAAGATTTCATAGAAGATTTAATTTTGATAATACTCAGTAAGATTTTAATTTGTGTCTATCATTTATCCTTTATCAATCACAGAGCTGAGTGACAGGTGCGGAAAAGAACCAATGTTTGCATCTGTCTGTTGCGTTGCTTCGAGCATCTTTGTTTGTTTGTTTTGGAGACAGCAAATCTTGACCTTCTCCAGGGTGTCTTCGTACCGCCGCTAAACACACCCCTTTGATTGTCATCACCCTTCGAGGAAGAAGCCTTCACCGAATCCCGGAATTGAGCATCTTCCCCAGACGCAAAACATTTACCTTAAAGGAGCTTTAACATGTGCTCCTTGATTTACCCATCTCAGTTAGAACGCGGATGCACTCCCCCACACAGACACACACCCACGCAGTGCCACCCTCCCTTGATCACCCCCACCGTGTAGCAGCAGACTGCACTCTGTACACCGGTAGGCCCTGTGTGTCTATACCTAGTTACCGTTGACTGTCATCGTTTAATATTGTCTGCAGGCGAGCTGCTGTGCTTGCGAGTGTTATCCAGGCTCCCGTGTGTACGCCACACATCCTCGCTACAAGAAGGGTTTCTCCACCTCTCAAGCAAGTCGTGATGAAGCAATCAAGGAGCTGGCTAGGATAGGATAACAACCACCCAGGAGATTCAATAAACCAATTAAAACCTCTCATCTGGCTACCAAACGTTTATAGTTTACTTGGGCAGATAGCACAGGAAGCAACTATCCCAAAACAGGTTGATAGTTTTTGCTATTGCATAAGAGGCATATATATTACTACTCTATATTGCGGTAGATACAGTTACCTGGAAGGAAATCGTCTACCTAGACTCCTGAAGGAGGATTGCATGCAGCTTGAATATGAAAGGATTAATTTCATGTTGAAGCATCATTTACATGTACATCTCGTAACAATGATACAGATTTGAGTGGTTATTGAAACATCAGCATTAAGACGACTGCATTAGGAGGGAAAGAAAGGACAGAGAAAATAAAAGCTTTACTTCGCAATACAACTTTTCGATCATCAATTTTGTAACCTTTGGATAGTGAATATCACCATGGCAACTGAAGGAGGAGAGACCAATAGTTCGTTCCAGGACCAGGACCAATCCAATGGACCTAATTCTGATAGCAGGTCCAAACAGGGAACAAGGTACGTTGCTGTATTTGTAGTTGCTATAAATATTGATGATTATGATGGTGATGAAATTTGCTGTGATGGTGCTATGTCATTTTTTTGTCACTTCAACAATTTTTAATGTCCTTTTGTTAATACAATGTACACTCTCAAACATGAAAGGGTGGAAAGTGGAAAATCTCCTTTGAAAATGGTCTAGGAGTGACAGCATTTTTAATAAGTATGGAAAACACTGTCAGCACTAGGTCCTTTTCCACTCTTTTTCCATCCTTTTTCCTTTTGTGTTTAGCGTAAGCTGAGCTTTTTAATAAAGACTGGTCTACACAATTTGTGTGAGAAAAAGAAGAGACAGAAATAGTTGCATTGCATTACATACATGTAATATACTACAGATATAGAAACTGCTGAAGCCTGCCATGATAGTGGATTGTTGCTGCTGCAATGTTGCCTTTTTTGTCATCAGTTTTGTTATGATTACCATTCTCAGTAGCTTCCTTCATTGTAAACTAGACTCTCAGAGATTGCTGATTAATTTCAGGATTTGTGTGAGTGGAGTTTTCAGAGTAATTTTGAACAGCAATCATGGATGGGAAATACATGTGAATAATTATATTGATGCCATTGATGTGCCAATTACACTGTACATGCCATGCATGCATACATGTACATGTATGTCACACACTTAGAAACAATTGATTATAATTGTTAAAAGCTATGGTGGCTTATAAATCAAATGTTACAAAGATCGATTATCCCTTTTATTAGCATTTTGTGCTGTTACGCTACTACACAGCTATTGAAGAAATAGCATGTAAATACTAGTATAGGTTGATGAGGCACCCCAGCCCTCCCCCCTTTCCATTGATGAGAAATTGCCCCTTAATGCCCCTTAATGATGAGCAGCCCCCTTTCCCCCACCTTTATTATTGACTTAATCACTTAAATCAAAGACTCCTAACCCCACCTAAATACACGTTTAAAGATGGCCTTTTATAAGTTTTATAAACTTGTTAAAACTGAACTTGACTGTAAAATCACCTTTCTGATTGAAATAATGTTTCATCTCCAACAACAATAACAACAACAAAAATAGCTCCATTTCTAATAGACAGCTGTATTTCCACAGGGCTTTTAAGTTAAACACATAAGGTGTAGGCCTATAAGTCATGCAATAAAGATTATTGATACCCTTAAATTTGGCTGAATTTTTAATAGCTAATTAATAGTCTTGTCAATGTTATGTTGATACATGTAATATAGGCCTACAAGTTTGAATAGTTTCATAATAAGTACTCTCTGAATTGATGAATGGTTTTAAAATTTGATGTTGTTTATTCGGTTTGATGGTGCTGTTCTAAAAAAAAACATGCCATTGAAGTAAAAAGGCATAAATATGAATATTTTGTACTTGAAGATCAAGGATGTTATTGAATGAGATTGCTGAGATACAAATTTAGTTTGGATATAGGAAATTAGGTTTGTTTGATTTATTTTAAAGCAGAGGTCATATTTCCCCTCTTTTAGAGCGACTGGCCATTCATTCACACAATTTAAAGTCTTTTTTAACATTAGAAGACATTGCTTGTGAGCTTTGGAAAAGCACTACTGGTAGTTTCATTTTAAATATCTTCTGTCATACCAGGGACGTGAGAGGGAGGGGTGTTTTGCAAATATTTTTGCTCTCAATTAAAAAAAATTATTAGCAAATACAATATGTATGGTTTGTACCTCTTACATGTAGCTCAATGCATCATTCTATATACTGAAATATTTTACACATCATTTATTTGCGGCTTTATTTCTCTTTCTCTCTCACAACCCCCCCCCCCCCCCCACCACCACTCTCTATTTCTTCTTTGTAATACATCTTAATCCCATATCCTCTGCTAAGCCTCCTTCTCTTCATGATGTAAATTATTTCAATGGATATATATATGTACATATGGTGATATTTCTTTGGATTAAAGCATTGTGAAAGACACAAATTCAATATCATTTGTGAACCCTACTCCTTTTTCCTATAATGAATTTCAGTTCTTAAAATGGTTAACAGTTTTGCAATGCTGGAATATCTCTACTTTATGCTAATGGGTTTTATCCAAACGGTGGCTTTTGGTGGTTTGGATGACATTCCAAATGCCACAGCCATAGATAAGGGTAGGCCTACCATTTTGCCCTTTTCTCTGAAATGAATTCATAATTTCAATTCCAGAAACAGCAAATATCATGGTACTTGTACATGTGTACAGTATGTCCTCTTTTCTAGTACACTCTAAAAAATGAAGAACTAATTTAGCTCTTAAAGAGCGTGTATAGTAACTGCATGAACTAGACAAATCAGCACTCCAAAGTGCAGTCACTATACGCTCTCTTTAAGAGCTAAATAAGCTCTTTGTTTTTCTAGAGTGTAATAGTCTTGAACACAGTCTCCAGGATGTTGTTTTGATTAGATAGGTTGTTATTATAATGTGGTTATGAGAGAAAAAATCTTGAGAAAAAAAAACATTAAAAAAAATAAAAATAATGTGGTATGAGCTCGACAGTATTCTATTCAGGAAATTAAGTTTTTTGTTCAGTTTATAATTTCCATTTAATTCACATTGTTACAATTCATAAATACACCAGTGATCAAACTTAATCACACTGTATTATAATAAGTGAATTGAAAGGAGAAAAAAAAGAAGGGGAAGAAAGAAGGGCATAGAGCCATAAAGAACACATTGTCCCACAGTGTGTTCACAGTGTGGAACACATAGTGAAACTACCTTCACACTGTTAAATTTGAGCATTTCAACTGTGTGGATCACATATTCACATAGTCGACCATGTCAACACACTGTGAACAGTGATATTTGTCGAGGTGTCCACAGTGTGAAAATATCTTCACACTGTTGAATTTGAGCATTTCAACAGTGTGAATCACGTATTCACATAGTCAACTATGTGAACGCGCTGTGAACAGCCACACTGTCGAGGTGTCCACAGTGTGAAAATATCTGCACCCTGTTGAATTTGAATGTAAACAGTGTGAATCTTAGAGACGACTGTGAATACGCTGTGGACAGTCACACTGTCGAGGTGTTCACAGTGTGAAAATATCTTTACACTGTTGAATTTGAGCATTTCAACAGTTTGAATCCACATACATGTAGACTACTATTCCAACACACTTACCGTCCACACCATCTAGAGGTAGCCAGTGTGAAATTGATTTTGCACTGTTAAATTTGAGAACTTTTAAACAGTGTCCATTTTAACAGAATCCGTCTCCATTTCAATCGCAAAAACTCCCTGGTGACTCAACGTAGAGTGCATCCAAGTTGCTGATTTAAAGCTTAAACCACTAATGCGACTTGCAAGACCAGATGAATGTGATTAAATAGAGTTAATCCTGTATAATTGCACACTTGATGCCTCTTTATTGTGGGTGTAACTAACACTCATTATTTCTCAGACACTCCCTTCTATAAAAGATGTTTATTGTTGAAATATCTGACCTGATTTCCCTTGACTTCATACCAACAAATGTTGATTGGTTTCAGAGGCTTGACAATTTTCATATTTTTTCAAAATTACATCATTGGTGATTACCCCAAGTCTCAAAGCTTGTTATCAAATTCTACTTCTTTTTGCAGGGCCCATGTTTTTTTTTGTACCCAAGTCTGCATTTAGTTTAATGATCCAAAGAGTATTCACTTTCAAACTTTGAATTTATAATCAGACATTTCATAATACTGTGAAAATTATTAATTTGTGTGAAAGATATGATGTAGTATTAGCTAATCTAGGTTGAAATTACAATCAAAATGTCTGAATATGAGTGGCTCCCAGACAAATAGATTTTTCTTCTTTTTGGTGGAATATCTTCTTGAGTATGGAATATAATGCAATTTTAGGTTGATATTTTACTGTTTTTTATTATTTATAATGTTTGGCTTGCTAGAGCGGTATTAGAATATTCTAAATCTAGATCTATGATGATTGATGATTCATCTTTTTGTTAAAGATTTTATTGTGTCATTATCACTCAGCTGCTTCAGTTGGGCTCTAATAATGATAATAGGCATTTATATTGCACCAAATAATTTTTCTTCCTTCTCTATAAATGATGTTCATTTTATTGAAGTGGTAAAAATTGAAATACAATTTTCTCATACTGATGCACATGTTGGTACATAACATGTATACGTAGTTCACATAAAAGACTATAAATACCACTGCAGTTAGTTTCAGGTTACGAGAAGCATATCATTGTTGGAATGTTAAAAGCTTGTATCTCAAATTTCAGAAAATTATTAAGACAGCTCAGAATAGACTCATGACAACATTACACGTTTACAACCTTTTATTTGCCTCTGAGGAATAATTTTTTACGGAAATTACAAATGTAGGCGGACTAGGCGCTTGTTTTCGGACAATAATATTTCCACCATTGCCATATAAAATAAAGCTTTTTCTGTGCAGCCCTCAACATTGGTTAATTCTAAGATATGACGTTTTGACACCCAACATGCAATATTTTATGACTAACTTTATTTTCACTACCCAATAGAAAGAAGATACTTTGAATGTGGCTGCATTTGCATTGCATTGTGGACGGTGTGGTTTGATGGTCTCATCAATCTATCTCAGAAGAAGAGATGTTGTTTGTTATTTTTGCTTTAGTGTTGAAATGACAGTGAGTGAATACACATACATGTACACAGCAAGAAACTGTGTGGTGTTACATGTAAATGGTGTGCATAGAGCACCAAAACCGTTCATTTTGATTTGGTGTTACATTTTGGTTGGTTGGGTATTACAACACCTTCGGTTGTTACTATTACACTCATTGGAGTCGGATTGTTCACGCTCTAGGGCGCAATTTTAACACCTCAGGGTCAGGGGCATGAGGTTGTCAATTGGTTTCAGCTTTAACACCACACTTTTGACAATGTAGCAGTGTAAAATGAAATTATAGAGCAATGAGGGGGGGAGCAGTGTTTTGGAAAGGACACAGTTTCCATCGAGTGAGTTCACAGTGTGACACACAATATGAATTATCCTAACACTGATAGATTTTAGTATTTTAACATGAATCAGTGTACAAGGTGTGAAATTATTTTAACGCTGATAAATTTGAGCATTTTCACAGTTTGGTTCACATAATCCATCGTGTGAACACACTGTGTGACCCTGTTTATTTCCAGTGTAGATATGGTGGGACAATATTTATCTTTTAATATAATATTACATGCTGAAAGAACACAATGTGATAACTATATTCACAGTGTCCCACAGTGTGCTTACAGTGCATTCCCAGTGTGTTCATGTGCTCACAGTGCTTTCACAGTGTGTTCATGTATTCACAGAGTATTCACAGTGTGTCCAAAGTGTGCTCACAGTGCATTCACAATGTGTCCATGTGTTCAGAGTATTCACAGTGTGTTCATGTGTTCACAGAGTATTTACAGTGCGTTCACAGTGTGTTCATGTGTTCATAGAGTTTTCACAGTGCGTTCACAGTGTGTTCATGTGTTCACAGAGTATTCACAGTGTGTTCCCAGTCTGCTCACATTGTCCCACAGGAATGACACATGATCATAGTGTATTCAGTGTGTCCCATATTTTGTTTGCAGTGAATTCACAGTGTGTTCACATTATGTTCACAGCGTGACCACAGTGTGTTCTTAGTGTGTTCACAATGTGTCTCAGTGTGTTCGTAGTGTGTAATTCGTCTTCATACTGTTTTAAATGTGAGCATTTTAACATTTATATATCTTCACATAGTCCCCTAGATGCAGAAAAACTGAATACTCACACCAAAGAGGTGTCTACATTGTGAGATCATCTTCACAATTTAAAATTTGACTGTTCTACTAGTGTGAAACACATCTACCAGTAGTCCAATGACTGAAACACTACGAATACACTCAGTGACACCGACTGTGCAAACTTTCCGTCATTAAATTCTAGGTGCTTTCTTCACTCCCTGAGGAGTTTTCCAGCAAATGTGAGGCATACGCAATTAACACCAGGGTTGAATGGGCCAGTATTCCTACTTGTATGTACCATGTACTCTGCATACATATACAATTTGACATTGACCCCATTTGTGATGTCTGAATTTTACCAAATATCTATGGGTTTTTGAAGCAGAAGGAAATTAAACAAATTACAAATTCTGCAATAAGTGTAAGTATTAATAATGTGAGTGAGGTGACGTCAACATGTTTGTCACACTAGCTCTTACGTTCATCTAGTTCTATTGTGACATCATTGAATAAAGAGAGTGGTTGATAAACATCTTTCTGCAGAAGGCGAGATGCTATTGCAGCTCTTCAAATTGTGGTATTCAAGAATTGATCTTGGTTTTGATCATGAAAAAATGACAAGAGCTGTTATGCGCTTTTCTTCTTTATAATGACTGAGGAGTATGCGTCATCTCTTGTAAGGAACAGAAGCTGCAATCACACTGGCCTGATGAAGAAAAGTATCAAGTATTTTGCCAGTGTACAAAGAAACTAATGATTTCCCCAAAAGAAATACATGTATAGTATACAAATCAAAAGTAAAAAAATAAATAAATAAATCAGAGAATATCACAGGGAATTCTCAAAGGTAACTTGGTGTTTATTATTAAAAATGAATTTAACTTTTATTTTTATCAATTTATCAGTGAGATGAGGTTTTAAGAATGTTAATTTTATTAAATAATGTGAACATTTCAAACCACACTCATGAATTATAGGAGCTTTTAATTTCTTTTGATATATGTAAATTTGGAAATGAGTAGGTATTTTGAACTTTCAAAGCTCAACAAAAGTTTTCTTCAGCATTAAATTATGTCACGAGTCTTCAAGGTTTATTGTCACAATTGTACTAGATCTAGATCTGGTACATTTACTTTAATCTTTACTTGTTTAAATCATGAGATCTGAGTTAAAAACACTAAATATTGTTAACACAGATATGTACATATGGGACAGTCTATTATTATTGCTTGGAAAATACCCAACACCTGGCAGGAATGCAATGCTTTTCAGTGTTTGTCACTCATTTCTCGGCAATTAAACTTTTTCTACCATAATAATTTGGCACAATTTTGTTATCCTTGAGATAATTAGGCAATCATTTTGGATTCTGTTTTAACTCACTATTAGATCATGCGTTACTGGCATAATTTATGTTTAAAGAAACATTAATAAATGATAAAACTCACAGGTTGGCTATACATATTTCTCAAGTGGGCAGGTCTGAATACCCAGATAGATAGGGGGTGATATAGATCTACGGTTTGATTGGTAATACATGAGAGGCCGGAATAATTCAATTAACCACAGAAGAAAATGCATTGGATGGGCATGGATGAAAAGAAGGAAATAAAGGAGGATGTCATGTGGTTAGTTACTGGTAGTCTTGTTGACAACACTCTAATGATGAAAAAAGTATTGATTACCAGGGGTGTGAGAGTCGAAATAATAATATGTCCATTTACTGCAGTTTATATGTGCATATACACAACTGCGCTTTGATACTTGGTTTCATAATATTACCCGGGCTGTAGCTGAGCCGTCATATTAATAGGCGCTGAAGCGTTCAAGGAATGAATCCTACCCGGTACCAATTCACCTCACCTGGGTCGAGTGCAGTACAATGTGGATGAATTTCTTGCCGAAGGAAGTTACACCGTGGCTGGGATTCGAACCCACGACCCTCTGTTTCAAAGTCCGGAGACTAATCCACTGGGCCACAACGCTCCACAAATCCTTAACAACCAAGTTCAATTTTCAATATCTAATCATCAATAAGTTAAACAAATTGTTGTTTAAAACTTCAAACACTCGTTGTTTAATTGTTAAACAACTGCTGTCAAGTTCATATAGTACAGTATACAGTGTTTTCACAGTACCATCATGATTTAAAGGGGAAGTTCACCCTGATGAAAAGTTTGTTTTAAAAGTACCAGAAAAATATAATAAAAGGTATTGGTGAAGGTTTGAGGAATATCCATTAAAGATTATTAAAGAAAGTCACTAGAATTTTAAGTTTTTGATTTGGGACATCATACTAGTTGTCTTAAGAAGTTGTCTTCTTTCATTAGCTGGTGTGAAATAATTTGGCTGTTGATATACTGAAGGTACACAGGGAATAATTTTTGCTTTACAAATTTTAATAACATTTTTGGTCATATTAAAGAGAAAAGCTGTCAACTAAGTTATGTACAGTCTTTAATTGTAAAAATATGCTGTACAAAAGACTATGCGTAGCAGTGTTTAAAAAATGTGGAGGAAATTGCGATGCGATACCAGGAAAATTATTCCCTGGTACGTGTGCACAATAAAACCCATTTCAATATTTTTAGAAAATTACATTTCATTGATATTTTAAAATCATGATACAGGGGAATCTGCTTGCATATATGAAATCCCAAATCTATGATTAAATTTCTAATAACATTTCATATCTGTGCTGGATTTTCCTTGAACCTTCATTGATATCTTTATTATTTTTTTCTGCTTCTTTTACACTACAATTTTGTCAGGGAGAACTTCCCCTTTAATGCATGACTTGTGAATATATTAAACTCTTTTGAGTATGAAAGAGAATATCGAATAAAGAGTATGAATGAAGAATAGATCTGGGTTAAATGCATGTTGCTGTAGTCATGTTCTGGGCTTTAACAAGGGCAATGTTAAGGTAGAGTTTCTTATTTCATGAGGCCTTGTGACAATGGAAATCTTATACTCTATGCCAAGCGCCAATCACTTTCAGTGCTTGAAGACAGAAGCGGATCTAGAGGGGGGGGTTGGGGGGTTGCAACCCCCCCCCCCCCAAAAAAAAAACAAAAAAATCCGGGGACCATTTTTTTAAATCTTATCTTTTTTAGATGCAAGAAAACGCCATTTTCACACACAGATTTTCAAAAATTCCCCCCTCGCTCGCTCCGCTCGCTTGGACTCGGTCGCTACGCTCCATCGCATACCACCCCAACCCCCCCCCTTTATAAAAAGCTGGATCCGCCCCTGCTATTGTAGAAGTTTATACCAGTATCTTTACAATGGGATGATTGGTGATAGTAGTTTGATACACTACTACCCTGTCTAAACCAACCAACAGATTTCCTGGCCTACCCAACTTGTTGAGTTCTCCAAAAGTGCAAGTCACTATTCCTATTTCATTACTTTAATACTCATAAAATACTAGATTATTCTTGATGGGTATATAGGCCCTAAAACAGTTATGATGGTATGCATATATTAAAAATAAAAATGTTTTATGCTGTAAATGTGGTGATTTTAGATGAACAGTTGTTTTGATCAGGTGTCTGGTCAAAATAAAATATCCGCATATTTTAGTCTTTATCATATATTATTAACATCTCAAGCATGGAATAGGCTGAAAAATTAAGGTTACGGATTGTTGTCTGTAGTTTTTAATAGCATGGACTGCCTTTAAAGATAAATGCCCAGACAGGATATGTTAAGAGAACAATACAAATTGTTTGACAAAAAGTGTCAATGACTTCTACACTTTCAGAGTTTTGGTGGATTTGAATATTAGATGATACTTGAATAATTTAACAGACTTTGTCGTTGCCTTAGCGGTGCACCGCTGAAACCGGCGCGGAGTTGCTTAAGCGTTGGTTTATCGGTAACGAGCGTTGGTTCAGTTGTGACGCGAGCGTTGAACGTCAAACCAAAGTTCATCACCGCAATGGATCGCTGCTTCAACGCCCGACACCGTTCCAGCAATCCCGTGTCCGCTCGTAAAGTCCTTAAAAGGGATGGTCCAGGCTGGAGATATTTATATCTCAGTAAATAAAAGAGTAAAATTCACAGAGGAAAATGCTGAAAATGTAACAATGAAGTTCTTGAATTTTAAAGATTTGCGTTATTCCGTTGAAACAGTTCTAGGAATGTCCTTATGAATATTCATTAGGTGGGCAGATGATGTCATATCCCCACTTGTTTTTTTGTATTTTATTATATGAAATTAGGTAAATTCGAAATTGTTCTACCAAGAACTAAAACAATTGCATTGACAACTGATTAAGTGCATTATTTATTTATTGCCGCAACTTATTTCATCATAATAGAGATACACATCATTTACACATGTATGAAAAAATGAAACATTTATGATATCATGTAATAACATATGAAAAATGGAAAGAGGGGATGTGACATCATCAGCCCACCTAATGAATATTCATGATGATGTGCATATAACTGTTTACACAAAATATTGATAAACTTTATAATTCATTTCGTTATTTGTTATCCGATTTTGATGAAATTTTCAGCATTTTGCTCTGCGAATTTTACTCTATTTATTTAGATATAAATATTTTCAGCCCGGACCATCCCTTTAATGACACACTCCTCAGATTGAAATCCTATACCCTGATTATGTAGGCTCAAAGACCCCAAGAAAAATATGTTCAATTAAAATGGTTAGGCCTGGAGTGATTAGATATTGAAACAAGTAAAAGGACATAAGATTTAACTAGCATACTCATCATCTTGATTAGATGCTTGAGGTACTTCAAAGCATGTAACATAAAAATAATTTACGTGAGTGAAAGTGGATGTAACAATAATCATATAAGATTTACCTGGAATACGTTTCATCTTGATTAGATGCTCGAGGTAGCACTTTCACTTCACTTAGCAAATAAACAACAACAAACTAATTTAAGTGAGTGAAAATGGATAAGTAACAATGATAATATAAAGATCTTCATGTAATACTTTCCATCTTGATTAGATGCTCAAAGTGCTCCATAGCATATTGAGAACAAAAAAATTAATTTGGTTGAATAAAAATGGATGTACATAAGATTTACCTGGAATACTTTCCATCTTGATGAGATGATAAACATGCTTCATAGCAAATTGAAAAAAAAGTATCAACTGAACAAATGGATGTCTGTAATAAGATCGCTCTTACACATTTTTTTGTTTCCTATTTATTTAGTGCTCCAAAAGGAGAAGAATTATGAAAATGCTTCAATGTATATTTACATTTCCTTCTTTCTTTAATAGCCATCTACGTACACGTAGTCTGCAGGCACAGACACTAGATTCACTATGTACCACTAGCGTACCTACAGGGGGAGGAAGAGGGGGCAGACTGCCCCCCCCCCTGACGAGTCACAACCCATGCAAGGGACATATCCCTGCCCCCCTGACGAGTCTTGAAGCCCTTTTTTTTATTTATTTATTTTTTTTTGCTTGTCAAATTTTTTTCTGGTACGAAATCCTTTATTTGACCGTGGAAGACCTTTTTTTTTGGGGCGGACGAATTTGCCCCCCCCCCCTGTGAAAAATCCTAGGTACGCCACTGCTATGTACTGTTGCTGGCTTTACACTGACATAGTCATTTGAGTCTAGTCTTCACTCTAGACCTGTTATTGGTTGAAGTGTCAAATATGAGGTGAGGAATATAGGAAGGGAAAGATATCATTTTCAGCTCCTCATTATACCAGTGTATTTATTTATTCAGTTTTATTTAAAAAACAGGGTAGTCCTTTCAGAGCCCAAAGGCCTGCTTTACAAAAGAGCCATGTAGACATAGAAAGATTTACAAAATAAATGAAATACAATTAATATAAAGTAAAATATAGTACACAATCAAAATTACATGACATATAAATGCTATCACATTAACTGAATCAAAACAAAAATTAAAAACCTATATTAAAACCAAAAGACAATTTAAAAGACAGTGAAAATTATTAATATAAAATGGCATAAAAGGAGAAATCAAAAATGGGTAAAATGAAACAAACAAAAAATACACAAAAGTATCGCAAATACATAAAACATTTAAGATTTATGCAGTGAAGTTGGCACTTGATTGAGAATTCACTTCCGCGTGTTGTATGCCAAGATCAAATGGCAGGCAATTTTCAAAAGGGGTTGCGTTTGTTTTGGAATCTTGACGTAAGCTCTGTATGCTGTTCTCCGCTAGTGTAGCTCTCTCAGAGATAAACAGAAGCTGTTTAGTGAAAGATGCCGATGCGGAATACGTTCATTTGATGAAGGCATCCTTTTCATTAAGGAGTGTCTTTATGCAATGTTGTTTTTCCCTCTATTATGATAATTATGATAAAACTCAGCCTACTGTATATATAGTTCTTCCTGCCTATATATGCTCCTTATGCAATTTTGATGCTTCTTGGCAAGATCAGAAATCTTGGCCTAGCTTGCAGTGATACATCATACGAAATACTATTTTGTTTTTGTATATATCTGCTTATATTCCTTGCATTGTATATTTGTTTTGTATTATTTTGTACTTCTTGCTTTGAACAAAATATTAGCAATTGCCAGTGACATTCTAATAAATTCAATTCAATTCATCATATATAAAAAAATTCTTTCATACTGGAGGGGAGGGGGCAAGGTGGGCGATTCCCCCCCCCCCCCCTTCCCCAATGGGTCCTCTAATTTGTATTAGCCAGGGATATATTATGCAGCGCTTAGAAACATTGTATTAAGCATATCTAAATGTTGATTATTGCTAGTAGTATTTGTCCTTTGATTGAATTCATCTTGTAGTTAATTTCCAGATACAAAGTAAGGAGATGAAAGTGTGAGAGAGAAAGAAAGAGTGAAAGAGAGAGATATCATGAAAAACAGCTGGCAACATTTTTCTCCTAGTGAGTGAATGAACTGGGGTTTGCATGCATAACGTAATACCTGGTTCGTAATTGTGATTACTGCGTTGAAACGAAGGGGGAGCGTGTTCAACATACTGCACGGGAATATTAGGGGGTTGGAAACTATGTGAGAATATGCTGTAAAATTGGATGATAATCAATATTGACAGGTAGATGAGGAGCCAAGTCGGCGTAGTCGGCAAGGTGTCGATCTACATAGCGTACAAAAGTTATGGTTCATAATCGTGAAGAGATACAATGTCTAACAGAATAACCCAACCCAGGCATAGTCTACAGCAGGCACATGCATACATGTATAGTGCAAAATGCAGAGTCTGAAGTAGTAAGACTAGATTCACTCCATGTGACTGGTTCTAATCAGATAGTTTGGAGTCTAGTCTTCATTCTAGACATGGTTTTGGTTAAGTGCTAAAATTTGAGTCTGTGCTTGCAGACTAGGTGCTGGATGTAAAATTGGGGGGGAGGGGGGTTAATATATGAAACTCGGGTCTCATCAGTTAAATGAAGGTGTTTAGTGGGACCAAAGGGGTATGGGAAATGGAGAAGGGGTGAAGTACGTAAAGATAATAATAATAACATAATAATAATATAGGTACATTTACCCAGGGAAGCCACTTCAGTTCTGAAAACTTTCCCAGTGGGCCCTGCTATTATTATTACCCCGGCTTTAGCTGGGCTGCCAAGGCGCTCAAGCATTCAGGGAATTTCTTCCTACCGGGTACCCATTCACCTCACCTGGGTTGAGTACAGCACAATGTGGATACATTTCTTGCTGAAGGAAATTACGCCATGGCTGGGATTCGAACCAACGACCCTCTGTTTCAAAGTCAGAAGACTAATCCACTGGGCCACAACGCTCCACAAAAGATGAAAAGAGGGTGTTGGGGGGGGGGGTTAGGGCATGGGACTCTGGTATGTGTCCTCCTCGGTACTCAAGATGAAAGAATAAGGATAAAACTCTTTAAAAGGGGCAAACTGAGGTGCAGGATTTATGGGGGCAAGGAGTTTCTGCTCTCCGATACATATGATCTTATTCAAATTAAGATGAAAGAGAAAATGAAGGTGTAGGATGTGAATCAAAGAGGCAACAACATGAAGAGGGGGGTGAGGACTGGTGCAAGATGCAGGGGGCATGATGAGAAAAGACCCAGTTACCTCTAATTCCATCTTCATATAGATGGACAGGTCTTCATGGTTATCAAAGAAACAAAATTGCCCTATATAATAGCAGGACCATGCATTTCTGGGTGCCAGATTGCATCTCGGTTGTTCCGTGCAGGTGGCCATTTTACGAGCCACAGCTGAGTGGGTTAAACTCCAGAGATTCCTATACGATTGAAGAACTGGTGGAATATAGCACGCTTGCAATGTCAAACCAACACAGGGTACTGACATCGTCTGACAGTGTGGAAGTAGTCGAAAAGTGAGTCGCTTTGAAGGTGTTCCTTTCTTTCTAATTTTGTTTCTGTTGCAAATAATGCAAAGGGTCTCTTGTCAGTTGCCACTTTGATTCTTTTTTTCCTTTATGCATTTTCTTTTGTGGATACCATGCAGGGTCTTGTAGACAGTATTTTTGAAATGATCTCTATATATATATCAGATGGGGAAGGAATAAAATAATAAGAGGCGCGATAGCTCAGTCGGTAGAGCGGGGGTTTCGGATTCCGGTGACCCGGGTTCGATTCCCAAGTGGTGCGCTAGTGCCCTGTGGTAAGGCATTTATCCTCATTACCAGGTCCCTCGGAGAGGACCTTAAGCCGTTGGTCCCCTGGTTGCTTGCTCACAGCTAGGCATTCGTGCTTTCTTAGCAGTCAGGTAAAAAAACCTCGGTATAACATTAATATTGATGATAATTTGGAGGAGCTGTCATAGCTGATACTATACATGTAGCTTCATATTGAAGAGGTTTGTGGTTGCATCATGTAGATGAAGTACTCTTGAAAAGGGGTTCTTCTCAAAACTTTCACTGAAAGGTCACACAACTTGCAGACATGTCCTTTCATTTCTGGACTACTTCATTTGCATGTCACCACTGCAAATCTCTTCACCTACCACCCTGCAAATCTTCCAAGCTCAAAATGGCTGTCTTGTAACCCAGCAACCAAGGTTTTAACTAGGAGGACCTATTACTTTGAAGCATTAATATTTTCTTGGAAGTTTGGTAACATAATTACCACCATGAATTAAGGCACTCAACCATTCGCGGTAAGCAAATTTATTCGAATTGAAAAGTGTAATTTACCTTTGTATAGACCAAGGAAATGCCATAATGTGTTTCAAGGGATAAAATTCTCAACTTAAGTACATTCTTCTATTTACTTTAAGGAAATCTTGATGGCTAATTGCATTTTGTAAAAATCATGGAGCATTCCTGACAAAATTACAAACACAAAGGCCCAAATTCACAAAGGTGTTTTTTTAACCATCCGTTGATTCCATGGTTTATGCAGATTTCTTGCAAAAATTATGCTTATTTACCGCGTATATGAACAAATTTCCAATGCAGATGCACGCTTCGTCACAGTGCGCCAAATTGACGACTATTTCCATGGTTAAGTAAGCTATTTTATTAATGAGTCAACTCTTCAGACAGTGGACTCATGAATAAAATAGCATACTTAACCATGGCAAAAAAACGTCAATTTGGCGCGCTGTGGCAAAAAAGCGTGCATCAGCATTGGATATTATTTAATATACGCGTTAATTAAGCGTAATTTATGCAGAAAATCTGCATAGACCATGGCTTCAACCAATGGTTTTCAAATCCACCTTTGTGAATTCGAGCCAAATAGTTTTATATTTATCTCTAGCACATGCAGTGGTCACTGCCGATATTACATAAATTACCTTCAGTCCTGGAAGTTCCCCTAATTTGTATAAAGTTATTGAGAATCAAATAATTTACAGGCCCCAAAATTTGGGCTTTTAGTGGGCCTATACAGCGTTTCTCTAAAATAAGTCTCAACCCAGGTGAGGTGAATGAGTACCCGGCAGGATCAATTCCTTGAATGCATGCGTGCTGAAAGGCAGCTTGAGCTAAAACCGGGGTAATGATAATGATAACGTGCCTCGGAATAGAATGATTTTCTAGATAGATGGCGCTATATAAATGCCTATTATCATTATTATGAGACAAATTGTGAATATAAATATTAGGTTAAAAAGTTTCTAGTACAGACTTTCACTGTACATACATTATGTACTTGAAAGAAAAAAGGGAAATTAGTTATCCATTCAAGTTGTTCTAGACTTGCAATCAATCGACAATCGTCATTCACCTTGCCTGGAGGCAGCAAGCTTGATTGTGAATGTGAGCAAGATGCATTATGGGTAAACCCTCGCAATCTGTGAGTAAATCCTGAATAAGGTCATGACTATTGGTGACGTGCCAATTACTTTAACCGATCCTCGACAGGAAAATGCTTCTTTTAGTTGTTATCATATCAAAGGTGTTCACTGTAAAAAATACTGGGTAAAAGTTTTACCACCACGAGGTTAGTTATGTGTCCAACCAATTTTGGGCGGTATTTTACCCAATGCAGGAAGCATATTGTCTAGTTAAGTTAAAAAATAAGCAGAAATTACTTGAGAATGGGCAAGATTTTCATCACACTGGATAAATCAATATGCCCCAAATAAATGCCCAATGTTGGTTGGACACTTAATTACCCTCATGGAGCACTTTTAACCAATATTTTTTTAGTGTTGTTTCAGTTTTGTACATGTAGATCTACTTGTATGATCAAGTGTGATGCTTTTTTGAAAAGCCTCCCCAGTTCCCCATTGCCCTCTAGTTCTGTAAACCCTGGTGGTTGTGTTTCAACAACATTTGAAATTTTCATTTAAATTAGATTTTGCATCTTTTTTTCCATCTTATCGATAAAGAGGTAACAGTAAAGTAGAAATAATGATAGGTATGAGCAGTGATGGTAATATCTATCATGAAATTGTCTAGTTGTTTCTACTCGTTCATACATAATTTTTATGCACTTTTTTCATTTGTACAGCTTTTTTTATTCATCTGTACTTAATCTTATCCAAGCAAAGATGCTGGGTTTTTTTCTAGGTCAGTAATTTGTCTAATTGGATCTGGTTTGTGGAGATCCTTCCCCGTTATCGCAATCTCGATAACTCCGCACAGCCGACAGATGTTTGGAAATCATCGGAACGACCCCTTTTTCGATTTCACCCCCTACTAATTTGCAAGGTAGCCTGGGAATTGTTTAGTGAGATAGCTATGGGGATGCTAATGAGACTGCTAATGTATCCGTGGAAGAAATAGTCATGTAGTCAGTGAAAATTAGTTTGGCATGGTTGGAAAACGGAGACATGCTTGACGGGGCAGAAAGCTGAAAGAGTGGTAAAATGTAATTTCTTGAGAGAATTAGGTGTTTTTTGCCATTAACCCGTGTTCAAGAATTTTGTTGTCTTTCAAAATTAAAGTTTGGTGGAGTTTGTCGTTAAAGTGTTTGTGCTTTGTAATCAAGCCGCCTCAAGCAATTTGAGATGAAAGGGCTTTGGAATATCAGAGAAAGAGAAAGAAAGAGATGAAAAGAGAGTATATGAAAGAGAGAGAGAGAGAGAGAGATAGATGCAGGTAGACAGGGCGAGAGGGGGAGATAGGGCTAGAAAAAGACATTGGAAAATGGGTATAGGAGCATAGATGGAAACTATTTACTTTTTTCAGCAGTGTTTCATCCTTTCTATAAAATAAAAATACAGCAGAATTCATGAAAAATTCTCCTTTTCTCAAAGTCATATTATACACACGTCTAATTTGCACACAATATCCCTTTTCATCCCTCAAAATACTTCAATTTTTTTATGGGGTTGATACAATACATAAAACCGTAGATTTCCCCATAAATCACACAAAGTGTAATGATGATTTCATGCAAGGGTAATTTTCTGCACAGAATTGCATACTTTCAGTCAGACTAAGAAGATAATATTAAAGATATAGGCATAATATGTTAAATCTATTTTTTTTTTTTGACAAAACACGGGTGGATCAAATGATGTGTTAATGCGTGTGATGCATTACTCATGCCCTCTTTGAAGAACGCCCCTATGAGAATGGATTTCGGGGTTGTCAGAAGTGGAGAAAGTAATTTGTTGTCCCACTTGAAACAGAGTTTTTGATTTCCTATATGTTTGTTTTTCATCTTTTCCACACAAGCTAATTATATTCCTTTTAAAAGCTAGAAACTGTAACCCTGTTCCTTAGTAACTTGTGAGGATGTGATTCTTGAGCAAGGTTCTGTGCCCCTCCATTTTATAAATCCCGGAAGTGCCCCTGTTCAGTCCACAAACGGATATTGTTTTTTAAAACTTTGACAAAAATATTTGCATCATAAATGACAAGGGAAGTGCATTGTGAGGGTGATTTATTGGTTAGAGGTCTGACAAGGAGGAACTCTCTAGTTCAAACAGCCATAAATTATAGTCTTGTTTGGCTTGTAACAAACACATTCATTTGAGAAATGTTATTGGTGCAGTACGTGCAGAGCACTGTTGCATATGTGGAGTAGCCTTTTCATATGTTATTATTGATCTCTGTTGAGTCTAATGGATTAGAAAAAATAAATCTACAGTCGAGTGTTTAACTCGGTGATATTCGCCCCCCCCCCCCTTCTTTAATCCACATATTATGCATTTTGATCTTTTATAAAATCTATGAGCAATTTTTGTAAGATCTGAAAAAAGGGGAAGAAAAGAGGGAAGCAGGAAAAGGGACTTTGGTCGTGCGTCTCAACATTATACACCTTTTGTTTAATTTGAGAGAAATGAAAATGACATCAGAATTATATCAAGATACCCTGGCAACCCTGGTGTTCTGACCCAGAGATCTGTTGCGTATTACTTTTGCCATAAATAAAAACTCTGGCAAATAAACTTATGCCATTGACACCGATGGCATGATAGAGCCAAACATTTCGAGTGGGCTAGATATGGCGTATTGCATGATTTTTTGAAAATTTGTGAGAGGGCGAAGCAAGCGAGCAGAAATTTCAACATATTTATGCAAAAGATCCAATTTTGTAATAGATTTTGACATAATATTCAGAAAATATTATCATATTTCACCATTCTCCTTTTTTCTCTTAGAGGGGCAAGAGCCCCCTCCCAGCACCCCCATCTCTACGCCACTGATTGACACTGAACACACACTTTCGAAAAATTGAATTTGCTTTTTTTTTTTTTACATGCAACAGGCCCCTAGTGGTGGATTTTACTACTTATTAATCATATTCACAATCTGAAGATTGGTTCTAGTTGATTCTATTACTTCAGTATCAATGTGATTTACTTTACCTAGATATGAACACTATATAGGCAACAAACGCTTACATAATTCTGTCATAAGGTTCCTGGAGAAAATTAATTATTAGTAATAGTGTTTTTGTACTGCACTTTATCCAAAATGGCCAAAAGCGCTTTCAATATTAAAAGAAAAAGTAATACATCAAAGTATAAAATGAAATTTGCAATCCTAAAACTCTGGACTGGAAAAAAGAAAAAGTCCCTTTTGAATAAAGAAAGATTGTGACTGTCTGATTAAAAGTGGTAACTTATTCCATGAATATCACTATGTTCACATCTGAATTAGATAGTGGTCGGTGGTAGCTGTACCTCTGCAGGCATGTAGATACCTAGTGTATTAACTCAAACATTCTTAATTTAAAGTATTTCATAGAAATTCTGATTCCTTTGTATAGTGTGAATATGTGATATGTGAATGTTAAGTTAAAAGATTTGAATTTTGATCTTTTGAGATTTAAATGTTAATCCTTTAGGATTAAACATAAATCCATTGTTCAGCTATAGTCTCTTTTCACAGCCAATGTGGATATATTCTAAATCCTTGAAATTTAGAGTGTAGTCTAATTGTCTTTAATAACATTAATTGGAATGATAGATTGAATAGGTTGAATACTGCAATTGATCATTATTTATGAATATGATTATAAGAGAGAGAGAAATAAGAAAGAAAATAAGAAAGAAAGAAAGAAAGAAAGAAAGAAAGAAAGAAAGAAAGAAAGAAAGAAAGGAAGGAAGGAGAGAGAGTGAAAGAAAGAAGAAAAGAAAAAATAGAAGAAAGAAAGAAAGGAAGGAGAGAGAGTGAAAGAAAGAAGAAAAGAAAAAATAGAAGAAAGAAAGAAAGGAATGAGAGAGAGTGAAAGAAAGAAGAAAAGAAAAAAATAGAAGAAAGAAAGAAAGATAGAGAATGAAAGAAAGGAAGGAAGAGAGGATAGAGACAGTGGAATGGAATACAAAATAAAATGTGAAAGAAAGATAGACAGAGAGGGGTGGGGCTTTCGATAAAGAAAAACATGATCAAGTAAGAGAAGTTTAAATTGAAAAAGCGTAAAAGGAGAGCTAAGATGAAAAAAGGGAAAGAAAATTATGAAGAAGATAGTGAGAGATGAAGTGACATGAGGAAGGGAAAGGGAGGATTATCACAAGAACCATAGCGCTGCCGCTGAGAAATTATTAATACGAAATGACTTTTACGGCCAATAATCTTTCAAGGAGAACCAGATGTGCGATTAGGGAAGCATTGAGGGGTCGCAGAAATTTTAATTGCATCTGAGAATGCAACATTGCTCCAGAGTGTGTTGCGGGGACATTGCCTGCATGGTCAATATTGAAAACATAATCACTGGTAAAATTGGATGGGGGAGATTTGATTAAAGCCACGGCTTGTTCGTCCATCAACCATGCTGTCAAATGTCTCCAAGGCGCCTTGTATTTTGTCACTCATTAGTTGGCTCATTTTATTTGTGTATGAAATAATATGATCTTCATATTTTATTTGTAAGGGTATTTTTCTATGAATTTTTCATTTTATCTATTTAATACTCCAGTCTAAAATTTGCATAACAATCTAAATCACCATCACTACATAAGCTGTCATACTACTTCGGGGTAGGAAATGATAGTTATTATCTAGAGGCTTTCTTTTATCCATATTGAGGCAATTGGAGAATTTTGTGGCTTATTTCTTTCCTGTCAAGGACTAATTTTAGGGGAAACAGGCTTATGCAGTAAAAGACAATTATCTATTCTGCCATAGTTCGAACGAATGGTTGCCCCCAAAGCATGCATTTTTGGAGAATTTTAGGGGGCGACTTGGGATTTCAGGACGAAATCACCCATCACCTATAACCTTCCTCGCATACATTCGTAATTCCGAAGCTTCGTTATTCCGAAGGTTCGGATATTCCGAAGGTTCGTTATTCCGAAGGTTTGTATTTCCGAAGGTTCGTAATTCCGACGGGTCGTTAGTCCGAAAACGAAATGAGGTTCGTAATTCCGAAGGTTCGTTAGTCCGAAAACGAAATGATTAACTAACGTAATTTCGTTTTCGGACTAACGAACCTTCGGAACAACGAACCTTATTTCGTTTTCGTATTAACGAACCTTCGGAACAACGAACCTTATTTCGTTTTCGGATTAACGAACCTTCGGAACATTGAACCTTATTTCGTTTTCGGATTATCGAACCGTCGGAATAACGAACCTTCGGAATAACGCCACAAATGTTCGGATTAACGAACCCTTTTACGTTTTCGGATTAACGAACATCGAGGTATAGGCAATTTACGTGTTTCGAAATTACGAACCTTCGGAATTACGAACCTTCGGAATAAAGAACCTTCGGAATTACGAACCTTCGGAATTACGAAGTGTAACCGTATTTCCTACCCTATAATTATTTCAGTTTTAAAGTGAAATCATGGCATCCTCTGGGGGCATGTTAAAGGACAAGTCCACCCCAACAAAAAGATGATTTGAATAAAAAGAGAAAAATCGAACAAGCATAACACTGAAAATTTCATTAAAATCGGGTGTAAAATAAGAAAGTTATGACATATTAAAGTTTCGCTTCATTTTCACAAAACTGTTATATGCACATCCTGGTTGGTATGTAAATGAGGAGACTGATGACGTCATCCACTCAACTATTTCTTTTGTACTTTATTATATGAAATATTGAAAAAGCTGAAATTCCCATCTCTTGCGCTCTTGCTCTTTCATCCACCCAATCTACACACTTGAAATTTTCTTTGATCAACTCAAAAAGTTGGTTGAAAATATATATAGACCAACCAACTGTCGTTTGAAAAAATCCTATTTCAAATTTGAACGCAATTCTGATTTAACCAACAGTTTGTAGTATCATATGTAAAACAACTTGAAGGTTGGTTACAAGAATTCTGAGACTGTAATAGTTTTCATGTCTCTTCAAATATCTCCCATGGGAGCATTTCATAAAACAAATATTCATGTTCACTACATTATAAGCTACTGAAATCCTTGCATCTGATTGGGTAATAGCAAATTTCTCTGTGAAAACCACCTATACAATGTTTTGTGAAACACCTTCCAAATTTCTTCCTGCACACAAAAAAATGATATTTAAAATTGTATACAATGCTGTTAACTATATGAACCTTACAGTATACACTCTTAAAACGAATCTGTCAAAATTGACTAGACCAGGGCCCCGTCTTACAAAGAGTTACGATTGATCCAATCATGGAAATCCATCAGTGTCATAATTTTCTTCTACAGGAAATTTGCAAAATGTCCATTGTAAACAAAGGCAGACACACCAAGTTGTCAAGAAAACAATTAATTTATGAATATGCATTCATATCTAGACTTTTTTTAAAACTAACATACATTTTAGATGTTTATTATGCTGGCCGTCCATAGTTGTGGTTGATTAGATCATTCGCAACTCTTTGTAAGACGGGGCCGACTGAAGTCAGCTGGGTGCAACTGATATGACAACCACTGATAATCACATTTCTGACATATTCTAGTCAGAAATAGTAAAATACGACGAGAAAATAATAATAACGGTTGCACCCAGCTGACTCTATTGATTTCTTTACTGATTTGTTTTTAGAGTGTAGTTGCTTTATAGCTTAACCAACTATGCTTACTTTACTGAGAATTAAATATTAGAAATTAGACTTTGTTGTTTAAGATTTTAAATACTCGTGTAAGGTTCATGGAATAAATAGCGTTGTATAAAGAATTCAAATGTTTTTTATACTAGTTGTTGTATTTTTTTATGTCGCAAATTTTTACTTCTTTTGCATTGCACTTTATCTCCATTCTCCATTACATCCTTTTACTTGCTCTCTTTCTCTCCAACACTTTTACATGATTCGAGGTAGTTACATATTTCCGCTCTGTCATTATAACAACAAACGATGCTCTTGGCGCTAATCAAATATTAACTGAGGGGAAACGATGTATCCAAAAATATTTCTGTATTTAAAGGGCAAATTGACAGTCAACCCTTTGAAATTATGATGTAGAAGATGATATAATTTGAAAACTTTATATTATGTGTATGACGTTACAGGAGTTATGAATGTTGATTGAGAATGTGCACTTCTCAAATTTTCAAATGAAGATGCTTTTTATGTTTGAAGTGAAATCAATATCTTTTAATTTATATTTTATCTATTTCTCTCTCTGTTTTGTTTGATGTTTGTAGTTGATTTTTGTCCTAATTATAAAAGTGTTATTTCTAAGAGACTTAGAATTGTCATGTTCATCATCATGATCTTCATCACCATCATTCTTTAACCCTTTTGTTATCACGATCACTGCTATTATCATCACCTTGATCATCTTACCATTATCATTGCTACCATTATCATCATAATGAACACCACCAAACCCACCACCACCACCATCATCATCATCGTCATCGTCATTATTATCATCATTATCATTCATCATCATCATCATCATCACCATTCATCATCTTTATCATCACCATCGTCGTCATCATCATTATCACCATTCATCATCATCATCTTCATCATCATCTTCATCATCATCATCATCATCATGATATCATCATCTTCATCATCATCATCTTCTTCTTCTTCAACATCATCTTCATCATCATCATCGTCATCATCATCATTATCACCATTTATCATCATCATCTTCATCATCTCCATCATCAGCATCATCATCATCATTATCACCATTCATCATTATCTTCATCATCATCATCACCACTACCATCATTACTACCACCACCACGTCTCCATTATCATCACCACCCCCCCCCCCACCACCACACCATCGTAATCATCACTATCATCACCATCTTCATCATCATCTGACAAGCTGTTCTTCTTGTTAAGGTCAAAATATTCATTATTTAGTTTCTTCCTCTACATCTTTCTTCTAAGACCTTCTCAAGGGGACTGATGATATATTCTCAATAAATTCCTTGATCACATCTCTTACAATAACATGCATTTCCCTTTCAAAACGATTTGCCTTCGATTGCCAGGGAGGCTTATTTTGTGCCGGCAGTTCAGCTTGCTCTGCCGCAAGATCAATATGGCTTGTTGTGATATACCTACGCCAAGGCTTATAGGTGGGACTAAAAGTGATGTCAATGAGAGCACCTTTGAATATACGATGTATGATCCTTGAGTGAAAAACCAGGCCGCAAATTCATAATAATTTTCTTGATGCTTTCAAGTTGGCGGAATACGTCAATCACATCTTGATTGAGCTGGATTATTATTACGTACGGGGCACAGAGATAATATGAAGGGGCAATTAGTTCTGTATTTATGATGTCTTCTGTACTATTATTGGTTAGTGTTTATATTCACGCATTTTAGTGCAGGACGTACAAGATTCAGAATTATTAAGTGGTAAACTCATGTTTCTATTAAGGCTATTGCAGCCTTATTATATACCCTATAGCTGTAATAATATACAATACAGCTGATGTGTGCATTTCCACTATTTTTTACACCAAGATCTGCTCCACAGGGACAATTTATATTGTTGCTGCTGCTACTTCTCATAAATTTGCATAAGCGGTTAAATTATTTTTTATTTCTGGTATAGTGAAATTATTTGCAGTAAGGAAGCTCATTGTAGTGTGTTTGAGCACAGATCCAGAGCACAATTTGTTGTTGTTGTTGCTGTCATGCTAGCTTCATATTGCTCTGCATGCATTCAACAAAATTTAAATTTATCAGAAGAGGTTTCAAATCTATATATTTTTTCATTTTATCGTTCCATTCCATACAAAATTTAAATTTCATAATAGAAACTGACTTCGGACCTGTAAAAGGTTGTACTTTATGCATTTTTTTTTTGCCTTATATTTGTTCTGCATACACATGTACAGTTCAATATGACAACATTTAGAAATATTTGAATAATAATTTTACCACAGTTCTTGTATAGCACATATCACATTATGATATAACATCTCTATGTGCTTCCAAGGGACTTATTATCACCCTGGCTTTAGCCCCGTCGTCCTTTATAGTGCAGAAGCATTTCAAGGAATAAATTCCTGCCAGGTACCCATTCACCCCACCAAGGTTGAGAGCAGCACATTGTGGATCAATTTCTTGCTGAAGGAAATTAAGCCATGGCTGTGATTTGAACCCACAACTCTCTATTTTATAAAAGTTGGGAACATTATCCACTTGGCCACAACGTTGCACATTTAAAGAAGTATGAACTTTGAAGTGTAAAAATATCATCAGAACATGAAAAATGAGTCAAGTCTTTTTTTTTATAACTTGAAAAATGATATGAAAAAACATGGTCTCTAATTAAAAGTCAAGTCCACACCAGAAAAACGTTGATTTGAGTAAATAGAGAAAAATCAAACTATCATAACACTGAAAATTTCATCAAAATCGGATGTAAAATAAGAAAGTTATGACATTTTTAATTCCACTTATTTTTCACAAAACAGTGATATGCACAACTCAGTTGCATGCAAATGAGACAGTCGATGATGTCCCTCACTCACTATTTCTTTTGTTTTTTATTGTTTGAATTATACAATATTTCATTTTTTCCAGATTCGACAATAAGGACCAACTTGACTGAGCCATTTAGTATTAAACAATGTTAATTCCACATGTTCAGGGCGGAATAAATCATTGTTTCACTTGACAATGAGGAGAAAATTATAATATTTCATATTTCACATAATAAAATACAAAAGAAATAGTGAGTGGATGATGTCATCAGTCTCCTCATTTGCATACCGACCAGGTTGTGCATATCGCTGTTTTGTGAAATTAAGCGAAACTTTGAAATATCATAACTTTCTTATTTCACATCCGATTTTGATGAAATTTTCAGTGTTATGTTTGTTGGATTTTTCTCTTTTTATTCAAATCAACTTTTTGTTGGGGTGGACTTGTCCTTTAATATAATACTTGGTCGAAATGTTCCACGTTTAAAGAATAATGAACTTTGAAGTGACTTTTAATTATAGCTTGATATTAAATGTATCCAGCAAGGAATAACATTGAAATGGAGCTTCTCTTTCCTCTTATAAAAGTAAAAAACATTTTCTCTCTGCTATCCCCCCCCCCAAAGTACAACCACCCTCATTGCATGCCTGTCCTTACGTATGAAACTCATCTGCTAGATGGGAAACTTTAAACTCTTCAGTAAACACAAAGAGTGATCATGTTTTCAGAGCAACATTCATGGATATCCTGGTTAAGTGAAAAAAAATATATTTTTCTCACTTGATATTCTATATTTTTATGATATTATTGATATGAAATGAGGCTTGCCCATCGGAGCCCATTTCCTGGCAAATTGAAGCACACAATGTGTAAGTGTTTTTGATGACGAGCCAATCAAAGTTGATGATGACATTGGGGGCCACTGTCTTATAAGGTGGACATACACCATGCTTGTTCACATTTGCATGTAAAAAAGGTTGTTTTTTGTTCAAAATTTTCATGGTCAGATGATGTATATGTACTTATTGTTGGGATAACATAGACTTTACCGGGTAATAATTTGTCCGAGAAATTTGACAAGCAAAAAAAGGGGTAAATAGTCAGAAATGACATTGTACAGTAGAGTGGCCTGTATGCGAGACGTGTGGTAATAGAATCAAACCTAAAAAAGAAATTATTGCTGATAATAGAGGTCATTTGAAAAATACAAAATGTACAAAAATAAACAGAAACAGTACAAGTTACAAAAACATGCAAATAACCCCTCCCCCCAAAAAAACCAAAAAAATATTTAAAGAAACACCTCTACAAAATAGATACTCCTCTTGTTCCTATGATGTTGTAATAATCTGCAAACACAGACACTTTTTAATCAAAACCATTTCCAGAGTAAAGACTAGACTCCAAACTCTCTTGCCCGTATTCTGAAGTCAGGTTTAATTAGACCACGGTCTAAGTCTGTGCTAAAATTATGGGAAGCCAAACGTTCAAAATTCTGTTGATATTGTATATTTGTTGTTTACTATTTTGTTTCCTTTTGCTTTCATAATGAAGAAAAATATTCAGTTATCATTCCCAGACAAATATGAACAATTTGGGTGTCATATGAGTTAATAAATCCAATGTGTACTGTCGGGGATTTGTGCTCCAATTGGCTCTCCATAGTTAAACCAGGGTTTAATTTAAACCTGAGTTCAGAATACGGGCCTCCGTGTCAAACAAATTGATAGAGCCAGCCACAGTACATAGTGAATCTAGTCTCACTACTTCATACTCTGCATTATGCACTAATATGCGAATTTCAAAAACTAAGGGTCTGTGCCTGTAGACTACTGTTGAAAATATGGATTGCAAAAGGACCATGATAATTGTTCAAAGTCTTTGTGAATAACAGAATTCAGAGACAGCAATTTAACTGAATGTCAATTTGAAGATATGTTGCAATGCGTGCTTAAGGCCCCCTCACACCTAACCAAATTGCCTGAAATATGCCTTGCGATGACTGGCGAAAGGCATTTAAAAAAAATTGTTTTCAATGGTAACTGATGGACAATCATATTTACCCTTCGTGTTTGGGTTCGTACACCTTCTGAACTAACAGCTGCGATTATTGAAATTCGCGCGGAAATTTTGAACATGTTAAAATTTCCAGACGAATTGAAAAATCGTTAGTCATCTGTTTGAATTCGCATCTCTTATTTAGTCTGCGATAGTCGTTCGTTTATCATGTTTATCGTTCGTGTGCTATTGTCGCGCATAGTGACTCCCTCATCGCGCTTTTGCCAAAGTGGACCGATCTCGAAAGAACCATTAACGAAGCAACACGATGACACAAAAATACAAGAACGCCCCATCTCTTCCCTCGTCTTCGTTTCTAATCGCACGCCATACAAACCACTGCTCACACTGTTCGTTCGTCTTATTGGGTTATATCTACCCTTAGCTCGCCTTCGGCTGCAATTTACTCAAAGTGGTGAACCGAAAGATCGATATCCTTCGCATGTCATATTTATCCTTCGCTTACCATTCGTTAATAAAATTTGACAACAGTTACTGATCGCATGATTTGACGGAAATTTTATTTGAATTGTTTGAATTCACATGTATTTCGTGCATTTTCCCCATTCGTCACCCTTCGTCCTCCTACATTCGGTCAGGTGTGAGGGGGCTATTACACCCATCCAGTTAGGAATTCAACCCAAATTGGTCTGCATGATTGATGCAATATCAAAACATATTGCATGATGCACAGAAATCTGATAAATTTCCCATAGATTTATGTACAAAATTTGCTGGGCAATATCTTGTCATATTGCACGGTAGGATAAATAATGGTCATATTACAGATGATATTTAGTTCAAGTTTAATTTTATTTATTTTCTCAACAATATAAAAAACAATATACAATATGTACAAGAATGAAAATTACATCAGAGAAAAACGGAAACTACTGAAAAGTTCATAAGAACTTGTGAGTTGTAGCTCCCAGTAAAACAAGGTAAAATACATATGAAATACATTTCTTATATTGAATGACTTTTATTCATTGGATAAGAGAAAAAAACAGAAATAATCCACCTGTTACCTGGTAATATTGCATTACTTTCTGATTTATACAATATTGACTCTAACTTGAGGAACATTGCTGATATCCCATTCTGAGCCATACAATATTATGCACCATACACCTACAACATATATTAAGTAGATATTGATCATGAAAAAATATGAATATGACAATGATAATGCATGTGTTAGCTGTGAAAATTATAATGACGATCATGAAAGGAATCCCATATTAAAAAGCAAAATTGCTTGATAAGATTAGGGAACCAGACAAAATTCATGAAGTTATTAACAAAATACATTAGATGTACATCTTGTCATTGAAACATGTTTTTTCCAAGAGGAATATTATGGAATAAGATGATTTTGGTTTTAATAACAAAAATCCTTTGCAGCCAATAGCTGAAATGCCTGCAAAATTCTGCAGAATTTCGTAGACAACATCATGGTGGTAGTAGGTCCATGACAACATTTAACACTTATACAACCTGTATTTAGGTGACGTAGGACTCAAAAATCAGAATATATTTGAGCATCGCTAAGCTTCTTACCACGGTACGGAGCTAATGTGACCATGACATTTCAAAGATCTTGCCTCCATGGTCATCAGGCAAGAGATACATGTTTTGAAAACACTCTTGTTCGGAGACCGACTGGCTGTTTGTCCTCTAACACATATAGACCCCAGTCCCCAAATGTATTCCTACATGTATAAAACCATATTATAAGGTCTTTGTATAAAACAAAGGAAAGGTAGGTGCAACTGAATTATATGATTACATTGACTGGCATATAGATTTGGGGCTTGGGGGCACTAAAGCCCTACCCCCCCCCCAAAAAAAAAAAAATACAATAAATAAATAAATGAATAGATAAATATAAATAAATTAATAAATAAATAGATAAATGAATAGATAAATGCATAATTTAAAAAAATAACAATAATAGCAACAATAATAATATTAGTGATAAGGTTGAAAAATTGATATTGTATATAACATTAAGGTCAAAATCTATCACAAAATCATATTTTACTTTTAAAATGGTTAATATCTTTGCTCATTTCTTGCAACCTTTTTGTAAATTCTGCCCCACACTTCATGTAGTGCCCACTCAAAGGCCCAAATTCACAAAGGTGGTTTATAAAACCATCAGTTGAACCCATGGTTTATGCAGGTTTCCTGTATAAATTACCACATACATTAAAAACTCAGTGTCCAATGCTGATGTGTGCTTTTTTCACAGGACGCCCAATTGACGCCTGTTGCAATGGTTAAGTAAGCTATTTTATTCATGAGTCTACTGTTTGAAGAGTTGGCTCATTAATTCAAAACAGTGGACTCATGAATAAAATAGTTTGGATAACCACGGCAACAGGCGTCAATTTGGAGTCAATACAACTCGGGCGATATAAATCTAGTTTGGGCGATATATGTTGTATCGCCCCAAGGCCAGTCAATATTGCTTTATTATATCCTACTTAGAGTAAATTCTATATAGTGATTGGTTCAAGTAGCATCATTTGACCGAATATATTTCAACTATGATGTTGCGTGACGTCAGACCTCGATATATTTTTGGATATATCGAGGTCTGACGTCATTATTTCACAAAACTGGATATCTAGCTAAACTCTCGGGCACACCGGCCAGCGCGTTCTCTCTCCCGGGCAAGTCCAGCGATGCGTCGGCGCAGGCACTAATCTGCGTTCCGCTGAGCGCGATGGCTTGGAGAAAAGTAGGTAATTCAACTTAAGTAACCGGACTTTGCAATCTCAGCACATAGATTTTGGTTATAAATTATTAAAAGTAGGATATTAAAAAATATATCAGGCGTTTCATTCGAAAGCATAGTGGGAATTATTAATCATCGGTTGGACTGGCATAACTACTATATTTCCCTCGGGGCTTCGCCCCTCGGGAAAAATAGTAATTGCCAGACCAACCTTGGATAAATAATTCCACTATACTTTCTCAAAGCCTGATATATTTGTTTAATATACGCGGTAAATAAGCGTAATCATACAGGAAATCTGTCATATATCATAAATAATAGAAAAAACAATATTAATCAGTTTATGTTAGCGCTTCCGAAGGGACCTTGGGTCAAAGTATTTCTGAGAGGACTGTCAAACTGTCAATCCATCGGATACTTTGAACTACACCTTATTTAAAGGCACTTGGCTACTAAACCAACACAGTGAACAAACCAAATACCTATAGCTTTGACAGGTTCTAGCTCAATATCTCTTTTATATCTACCACAATGCTGCCCTCTATGGTAACAGTTCTTATATTCTGTATATTCATCTCGAGTAGATGATGATGCAGTGCTGTAGCCTGCTAAATGGAAACAACAATTAGATGAGAGTGACCATGGCAGGACTTTAGTAAAGTGTTTATTTGGGGGCTGTGATTCTAACTGCTGTGCCTTGAGGGGTCTTCAGAATGCATATGACCTTCATGAATAATCTATCATCATTGTCATGATTGAAATGGTGTCAATTTTCAGTCAACAAACGCAATTCAGGTCGCTTTCTCTAGTAGTGGGGTAGTCCATGCATGGCGTCTGGCTAGCTTTAGCTGATGCTCTAACCCTTTGATAAACAGTGCCTGTCATCTTTGACGATTAAACTATGAATGATATTTATTTGAATTTAATGGCATATATTCATGGTTCTTCTACTTTTTCTTCTGTGTGTTGTTTTTATCAATACCGTTCTCAATTTCTCATCCCTATTTGTCTTCTTTATTTATTTCTTCTAGTTGTTGTAAAGTGATTCTAATTGAAGCCTGTTATTGCAACTGATGAGGTTTTGTAATGCTGTTTTTAAGCAGAGGATGCAATTTGTGATTTGCCCTACTGCTCCTGCTCCTCCTTTTTCTTCTTCCTCTTCTTCTTCCTCTTCTTCTCCTCCATCTTCTTCTTTTCTTCTTCCTCTCCTTCCCACTATCCCTCTTCTTCTCCTTCAGATTTCTCCCTTTTCTCCACCATCTTTCTTCCTCTTCTTCTACTTTTCTTCTTCCTCCTCCTCTTCTTCTCCTTCTCCTTTAGATTTCTCCCTTTTCTCCACCATCTTTCTTCCTCCTCTTCTTCTCCTTCTCCTTTAGATTTCTCCCTTTTCTCCACCATCTTTCTTCCTCTTATTCCTCTTCTTCTCCTTTAGATTTCTCCCTTTTCTCCACCATCTTTCTTCCTCTTCTTTTCTTCTTCCTCCTCCTCTTCTCACCCTTATCCCTCTTCTTCTCCTTCTCCTTTAGATTTCTCCCTTTTCTCCACCATCTTTCTTCTTCTTCTTCTTCTTGTTCTCCTCCTTCTTCTTCTCCTTCTTCTTCTTCTTTTCTTCTTCCCCTATCTCTCTTCTTCTCCTTCTTTAGATTTCTTCCTTTTCTCCACCATCTTTCTTTCTCTTCTCCTTCTTCTTTTCTTCTTCTTCATTCTCTTCCTCTTCTCACCCTTATCCCTCTTCTCCTTCTCCTTTAGATTTCTCCTTTTATCCATCATCTTTCTTCTTATTCTTCTTTTTCACTTTACTCATCATTCTCTTTTTCCTCCTTTACCTCACATTTTTGCTGATTTTTTTTTCTTTCTTTTTCTTTGCTTTCCTTTATCTTCCTTCTATTTCAATTTATTGTAAGGAGCAAGAACAAAAATATAAATATGAAAAACTATTACAAGTAGCAAATGATTAATATAGAAGATGAAGTGGTAGTGGTCATCAGTGTTCTATCATCACAATCGTCATCACCTTTACAGTATTAGTAGATGTATCATACGTTATATAAGTATTACTAGAACCATGGTAAACCACGGTAAACCACAAACCAAATTGTAATCATTATACTCAAGATTGTGCTTGGCCAACCCAATATCATGACAAATCCAAAACAATATAAGTTGGTAGAATCAGATGAAAAACATGGCGATGTTCATATTCATGGTTATATTATTCATGGTTAACCATAAACCAAATTGTAATCATTATAATTAAGATTATGCTTCGCTAACACAATCTCTTGACAAATCCAAAACAATATAAGTTGGTAGAATCATATGAAAACATGGCGATGATCATATTCATGGTTATGATATTCATGGTTAACCATAAAACCAAATTGTAATCATTATACTCAACATTATGCTTTGCTAACCCAATCCGATGACAAATCCAAAACAATATAAGTTGGAAGAATCATATTAAAAACATGGCGATGATCATATTCATGGTTATGATATTCATGGTTAACCATAAAACCAAATTGTAATCATTTTAGTCAAGATTGTACTTGGCTAACCCAATATCATGACAAATCCAAAACAATATAAGTTGGAAGAATCATATTAAAAACATGGCGATGATCATATTCATGGTTATGATATTCATGGTTAACCATAAAACCAAATTGTAATCATTTTAGTCAAGATTGTACTTGGCTAACCCAATATCATGACAAATCCAAAACAATATAAGTTGGAAGAATCATATTAAAAACATGGCGATGATCATATTCATGGTTATGATATTCATGGTTAACCATAAACCAAATTGTAATCATTATACTCAAGATTGTGCTTGGCTAACCCAATCTTATGACAAATCCAAAACAATATAAGTTTGTAGAATCATATGAAAACATGGCGATGATCATATTCATGGTTATGATATTCATGGTTAACCATAAAACCAAATTGTAATCATTATACTCAACATTATGCTTTGCTAACCCAATCCGATGACAAATCCAAAACAATATAAGTTGGAAGAATCATATTAAAAACATGGCGATGATCATATTCATGGTTATGATATTCATGGTTAACCATAAAACCAAATTGTAATCATTTTAGTCAAGATTGTACTTGGCTAACCCAATATCATGACAAATCCAAAACAATATAAGTTGGAAGAATCATATTAAAAACATGGCGATGATCATATTCATGGTTATGATATTCATGGTTAACCATAAAACCAAATTGTAATCATTTTAGTCAAGATTGTACTTGGCTAACCCAATATCATGACAAATCCAAAACAATATAAGTTGGTAGAATCATATGAAAACATGGCGATGATCATATTCATGGTTATGATATGCATGGTTAACCATAAAACCAAATTGTAATCATTATACTTAAGATTATGCTTCGCTAACACAATCTCTTGACAAATCCAAAACAATATAAGTTGGTAGAATCAGATGAAAAACTTTGGCGATGATCATATTCATGGTTATGATATTCATGGTTAACCATAAACCAAATCGTAATCATTATACTCAAGATTGTACTTGGCCAACCCAATATCATGACAAATCCAAACAATATAAGTTGGTAGAATCATAGTAAAAACATGGCGATGATCATATTCATGGTTAACCATAAAACCAAATTGTAATCATTATAATAAACATTATGCTTTGCTAACCCAATCTTATGACAGATCCAAAACAATATAAGTTTGTAGAATCATACTAAAAACATGGCGATGATCATATTCATGGTTATAGTATTCATGGTTAACCATAAACCAAATTGTAATCATTATACTTAAGATTATGCTTCGCTAACACAATCTCTTGACAAATCCAAAACAATATAAGTTGGTAGAATCAGATGAAAAACATGGCGATGATCATATTCATGGTTATGATATTCATGGTTAACCATAAAACCAAATTGTAATCATTTTACTTAAGATTATGCTTCGCTAACACCATCTCTTGACAAATCCAAAACAATATAAGTTTGTAGAATCATACTAAAAACATGGCGATGATCATATTCATGGTTAACCATAAACCAAATTGTAATCATTATAAACATGATTATGCTTGCCTAACCCAATCTCATGACAAATCCAAAACAATTTAAGTTTGTAGAATCATATGAAAAACATGGCGATGATCATATTCATGGTTATATTATTCATGGTTAACCATAAACCAAATTGTAATCATTATACTCAACATTATGCTTCGCTAACACAATCCAAAGACAAATCCAAAACAATATAAGTTTGTAGAATCATATTAAAAACTTTGGTGATGATCATATTCATGGTTATGATATTCATGGTTAACCATAAAACCAAATCGTAATCATTATACTCAAGATTGTACTTGGCCAACCCAATATCATGACAAATCCAAAACAATTTAAGTTTGTAGAATCATATGAAAAACATGGCGATGATCATATTCATGGTTAACCATAAACCAAATTGTAATCATTATACTTAAGATTATGCTTCGCTAACACAATCTCTTGACAAATCCAAAACAATATAAGTTGGTAGAATCATACTAAAAACATGGCGATGATCATATTCATGGTTAACCATAAAACCAAATTGTAATCATTTTACTCAAGATTATGCTTGGCTAACCCAATCTCATGAAAAATCCAAAACAATATAAGTTGGTAGAATCATATTAAAAACATGGCGATGATCATATTCATGGTTATATTATTCATGGTTAACCATAAAACCAAATTGTAATCATTATACCAAGGAGATATAGAGGTGATATCTCCTTGATTATACTCAACATTATGCTTCGCTAACCCAATCCAAAGACAAATCCAAAACAATATAAGTTGGTAGAATCATATTAAAAACATGGAGATGATCATTTTCATGGTTATGATATTCATGGTTAACCATAAAACCAATTTGTGGTCATTATACTCAAGATTGTGCTTTGCCAACCCAACATCATGACAAATCCAAACAATATAAGTTGGTAGAATCATATGAAAAACATGGCAATGCTCATTTTCGTGGTTATGATATTCATGGTTAACCATAAACCAAATTGTAATCATTATAAATATGATTATGCTTGGCTAACCCAATCTCATGGCAAATCCAAAACAATTTAAGTTACCTGCCTCGAAGTGGAAGATGTGCAAGCCTTGCATTTAAAAAAAGAATCACGTTAGCCTGCAGATTACTAGCTACACTTCCATGCATTTTAATTAGATTATTAGCATGTTTTCTTTGAATGTGAAGGTTGTTCAACATCTGTGTTCGGCACTCAGCTGAAGACGTGACCATGCAGGTGTTTCGTTTCATGGCGGTAATAAGCTTTTCGAAAGAACTTGATTGATGAGTGTGAAATTTAATGTCAATTACAAGACTTGGAAGGGATTGTGCCCCTAATTTGTCAAGTGACTTAAAGACAGAGCAAGATCACCAGGGCTTGAATTAAAGATTCAAAGGGGCAAGGCCATTCTTGAAAAGGGCACCTAAAGAAATGTGTAGGTGATTTGAGAGACGAGAGGCGCAGCTTTTCCGATGGCGGCGTGGTCAACACCAAATCTTAACCGAAGGTTAAGTTTTTGGAATGTCATCAAAACTAAGAAAGTATACGGACCTAGTTCATGAAACTTGGACATAATGTCAATCAAGTATTACTGAACATCCTGCCAGAGTTTGTTGTCACATGACCAAGGTCAAAAGTCATTTAGGGTCAATGAACTTCGACCATGTTGGGGGAATCATTATCAAAATCTTAACCGAAGGTTAAGTTTTTGAAATGTCATCATAACTTAGAAAGTATATGGGCCTAGTTCATGAAACTTGACATCTGGGTTCATTCATTGCAGTCAGGCCTGACTCTGGCGTAAATCAAACGTTACATTACACTGTGATTCACAGTAGTACCCCTGTGGAGCCGTGATATGTGCAAACGCCGGGATATGTGCAAACAACGGTATATGTGCAAAATTTCGCCGGGATTTGTGCAAACAACGGAATTTGTGCAAACGCCACACCGGGAAATGTGCAAATCTGTCAAAACTTATCAACGGCATCTGAGCAAACGTGACGACGGGATATGTGCAAATGAACAGTTTTCACGGGAAAAGTGCAAACCTCCGGGATATGTGCAAATCACTGTTTTTATCCATATTAAGGATATTTCTCATGAAAAATGTTTCATAACATTACTGTTAAAATGAGAAACATGGCTGCATAAAGGAGAAGCTACAGCTAGTGTCATCGGCAATTAAACGCTTTTCAGAGAGGCAGTGGGGGGGGGGGCACCAGGCTTAGTGGACATTTGCTCCGGTGACAATTGCTCCGATGGAAAATCTAAACATTAAGCGAAACATAAAAGCTAACCTCCACAACTAAATACACCCTAAGTCGTAATCATGACAATATTCTGAACCAAAAACTCTATCACAATCCTAACACTAATCCTATGCCCTCCGAGATATTAATTGTCGCAATTGTCGCAGGAGTAAATGTCGTGTCACCTTAAAGGGACATTTAGTACTGTTTCGAACACTGCATGGGACAATTAATTAAAGGGGGTGGGAGAGGCAAGCATGATTTCCACTGATACACACATTGAACTTGATCTGTTGATTTCATTTCCAGATTTCATCAGAAGTTGTCGAATTTCTTTAAAATTTAATTATGAACCCAAAATGTCTTGATTACTATGGCATTTGATATTAATTTTTATGAATCTATGAACATTCAAACAAGACATTGTTTCCTATCTCTTTTAACACACCCAAAGTGATGTACCGACGCCAGCTTGTGTAATATCAGCCACATGTGTAAAAACACTGTACTAACTAACGTATATAAAAATATTTCACACACAATCATGTCATACTAGCGCACTTTACCAACAAGAGGCGTTAATTTTGAACTATATACCCACAAATGCGATGCACTTTACTCTCTAAATGCAATATTTTTAGGTTGCAATTCATACACCTCCTCGATTTTACAACGAATGTTCCATATGATATGAATGCAGGGGCTGCAATCCGGGGGGGGGGGGCAGGGGGTTCACAGTGCCCCCACCTTTTGAAGCACTAAACAGTTTTCCCTTTTAACCCAAGAACTTTGCCCTTTCATCTTAGAAGGACCCGTTTTATATGTTAAAGTGTACCCCTTTACCTTTTTATAAATATAAGTGCCCATTCTGGTATCAGATAAGTTTCCATTCCTTTAAACCGCTCTTTTCATGCCCTATCATTGCCCGTTTTCCTTATTTCGCGTTCTTATCCCTTCTAAAAGTGCATAGTTATTACTTAAATAATAAAAATCCTTTTAAAATGTTCCTCTAGCCCCTTTAACCCTATCTAGGCCGGGGGGGGGGCTCGGAGGCCCCCCTCCCCCTAAACGATTTGCGCGATATTTTCGTCGCAAATTTTTTCTTGACCGTGCTGCTCGCTGACTTTTTACTTTCAAGTCTTCCACAACTTTTGAGACCAATTTTGCGTCACCCGGGTACGCGGTTCCGAAGTTACGCAATGTTATGTAAGTGCATGTCAGACCAAAAATTGCTCAAAAACGTGATTTCGTGTACAAAGTCAATGTAAATTGTGTTTTCAACCAAAAATCATAAATGTATGATTATTTTCAGTTTTGCTGGCCTAAATGTTATGCTGTTTATGCTGTTTATCTTAGAAGAGTCCCCAACGAATTTCATTGAAAAAACTATGAAAAACAAAAGGTCCAAAAAACAAAGAAATACATAAGAAATTGCAAAAAACAATATAATACATAAGAAATTGATCTGATATCACATTATTTCATGTACACTTGCTAAAAACATCACAAAGGGTTTCTATGCAAAAAATTAGAACATTTGGAGCTTTATTTATGGAGTTAGAGGAAAAAGTATGATTTTGCGTACCAATTACGCATAAATTAGCATGATTACGTAATAACGATTTGCATGAAATAAATTACTATACAATTTTGTAGATAATATATATCAGACAACATGCGTGCCAATTTTCGGTGCGATCGCGCGGTCGACGGCCGAGATCTCAAGGGGGGGGGGGGGTTAAGTTGCCCATTTTCAGAGTGAAATTCTTCTTCTGTAGTGTGTACATTTTCACCTTTGATCAAGTGCCCCATATGAATATTCTGATAAATGCCCCTTCTCTTCTGATTTGTTCAAATGTCCAATTTGCTAATATAAGGTATATGTATTTGCAATTAGCGTCCTTTCTTTTATGCAGGGGCATCTGAGCCGAGGGAGGGGGGGGCACTTGCCCCCTTAAGAAATGGACCTCGTTCCATGGACCCCAAAAGTTTTCAAGACCAAGAAAAAGAAAAAAAGAAAAGGAAAGAAAAGTTGTGAAATATGATAGTGTTCTCTATCATGTCTATGTTAAAATCTATCACAAATGTTTTGTTTTCATTAAAAGTTTCAAAATTTTGCTCGCTCGCAGCTTTAAAGAAATTTTGCCCGATACGCCATGTTTGCCCCCCTCAATCATTTTGCTCATTACCCTACTAGGGTACATATGCTATTTTGTTTTTAAAAAAAGTTTTTTTGTTTCAAGTGCCCTTTTCAAAAGAGGAAGTGCCCTTTTTCGCTGTGCCCTCCCCTCCCCCTATCAATTTTGATCTGCCGACCCATGCTGGTAGTCTCCTTTTCCAGACCCAATGCGAGCTTACCCTACAAGATGAAGGTTATTAGTCTACTTTTTAATACTCAGTCTTGGCCATATATTCTTCCAAACAACAGGATTAACGCTATACCTGGACCAGCTAAGCGTAATCTTTACTCAAATCCCGGTGGTTAAAAAAGATAAATAAACTTTAAAACTTAGACCTCACCATCTTCTAAACCATTGCCATGTAATCAAGCATGAATATGGATATAGAGTTATTATTTTCTCCAGACCCAGTCATTTGAAAAAAAAAAAAAGAATCTTCGAAACTTCAATCCCGTCATCTTCAATACTAAGACCCAGTAATGTAGCACATGGGTATACAGCGTAATTATACAGTGTGTGTACAGTGTACAGTGTAGTTTTTTAATAAATGGGTATGGAGTAAAGGCTATGCTATAGGTACCCGTGCTTTGTTATAGACTATTAGTTCGGAAGATGATGGGGTCTTAGTATTTAAGTTTTTTCAATCACCAGGTTTGGAGTAAAGACTACACTCTATATCAATTTTTTTCCCACAGAGATGAGACGGTGGGGTCGTCAAATTGAAGATCTCCTAATTTTTTTAATAACAGCGTCTGGGGTAAAGACTGTGCTCTTATATCCATGCTTTCTTACAGGGTCTTATTTTTGAAGATGATAACATAATTTTGTAAACGGGCCTGGAGTAAAGACTACGATATGTACCCTTGCGTTATAACGGAGTCTTAGTCTTGGGTCTTAATTCTGAAGGTTTTTTAATCAAAGGTCTGGAGAAAAGACAACGCTTTATATCCATCTTTTTTAAACAGGAATGGGACTGTGGGGTCTTGAAAATTTGTGTAAATAAACGGGTCTGGAGAATTGAGAATACGTTATATACACGTTCTTTATAACAGTCTTAGTAGTGGAAGATGGTGGGGCTTAAATAGTTTTGAATTTGTTTCATCACCCGGTCTGGAGTAAAGACTACACTTTAAATCCAGTAACCACCGATAGCTCAGTTGGTAGAGCGGAGGACTGTAGATGATTGACAACTGTTAACCTTTTGTCGCTGGTTCGAATCCGGCTCGGTGGATGTGGTTTTTTTTGGCGCAAATATTCACTACTGAATGACACGCGCCGTATAAGCTGAAACAACAACTACAACAACTTATTCCATAGGAACTAGACGGTGAGGTATTAAATTTGATTTTTTTTGTTATTGATACAACAAGGTCTAGGGTAAAGACTACATTCTGTACTCATTTCTACAAGGTCTTAATTTGGTGGACGGTGAGGTGTTGCAGTTTTTTTTAATTACTTTTGAATGCCTATGCTCCTTATGTATGCTTTAGTACAGCATCTTAGTTCAGAAGGATCTTCAAATTATTAAATGACCGGGTCTGGAGCATTAAAAGACTACACTCTACATCCATGTCATTCCAAACGATAGTGGATCTTCAATTTAAGGTTGGTGCCCCCCCCCCCCCTGCCTCTCTGAAAAGCGTTTCATTGCCGATGTCACTGTAGCTTCTCCCTTATGCAGGCATGTTTCTAATTTTTAACAGTAATTTTATGAGACATTTCATGAGAAATAGCCTTTATATGGATAAATGCAGTGATTTGCACATATCCCGGAGGTTTGCACTTTTCCCGTAAAAATTGTTCATTTGCACATATCCCGTCGTCACGTTTGCACAGATGCCGTTGATAAATTTTAACAGATTTGCACATTTCCCGGCGTGGCGTTTCCACAAATTCCGTTGTTTGCACAAATCCCGGCGAAATTTTGCACATACACCGTTGTTTGCACATATCCCGGCGTTTGCACATATCACGGCTCCACACCCCCCTTGTTATCCAAGCGTGAAGACATACAACATAAACATGGTATTAAGTTATTTGGGAGAAGATACTCTTTCCAGCTATACATAATGATTATGCATTCATGACAATTTTTTTTTCTTCAAATGGAGATTTGTGAGGTGTCAAGTTGTTTAACTCACATTGGTACATGTATATGCAAAAAAAGGTAAACATGGTTGCAGAGTAAACACTGATTTCACGAGATAACAATAATAATTGGCATTTATATAGCGCTTTATCATACGACTGCTCAAATAGCTTCACAATCATGACAATTATTATTACCTGGTCACTGGATTCATAGCATTTCAAGCAGCCTGTCAGGCGCATACTTGCCAAACCAACCACAATAATGGTTGTTTCCCACCGATACCCAATTAGCATCTGGGTGAGAGTGGCAAAGTGGATTAACGCCTTGCCAAAGGACGCTATATAGGCCATGGTGGGATTCGAACACATGACCCTCTGATTACAAGGCGAGATTCAGAACCGCTACACCACAGCGCTTCCACGGATAGTCTGTAAAACCAAGGTTGATTGTCACTATATCATCAGATCGAGCTCTGGTACAGTTACAAAAAACTTAACTTTGTGAAATCATGGAATCTATTAAAGGGATGGTCCGGGCTGAACGTATTTATAGCTTAATAAATAGAGTAGAATTCACTAAGCAAAATGCCAAAAATTTCATCAAAATCGGATAACAAATAACAAAGTTACTGAATTTTAAAGTTTAGCAATATTTTGTGAGAACAGTCGTCATGAATATTCATTAGATGGGCTGATGATGTCACATCCCCACTTGTTCTTTTGTCTTTTATTATATAAAATTAGGTTTATTCAAGGTTTATTCAAGTTTTATCCTCCAAGAACTAGAAAAATTGGATTGAATTCTACTCTATGTATTAAGATTTAGTGTATTAGATATTTATTGCTGCAACTTATTTTATTATAAGGGAGACATATTATTCACACAAGTATGAAATAATGAAAAAATTATGATTTAATGTAATAACATAGGAAAACAGAAAGTGGGGATGTGACATCATCCGCCCACCTAATGAATATTCATGATGACTGTTTTCACAAAATATTGCTAAACTTTAAACTTTAATAACTTTATTATTTGTTATCCGATTTTGATGAAATTTTCGGCATTTTGCTCAGTGAATTCTACTCTATGTATTAAGATATAAATATTTTCAGCCCGGACCCTCCCTTTTTAATTTTAAGCTGCAAAAGGACCACGCTGTAGATACCAACAATGTGGGACAGTGTACTATTATTGCTTGGAAAATTAATGTGCTGAATCCCATGCTTATATTTTGCTAATTTCCTAGCAAGTACAATTTTTTCCATAATCCTTTGACACATATTTTTGATTTATGCAAACAAACACTTGGATGGTCTTTTTTTTTAAATTCTGTATATATGAAATAAATGTCATCTGACATTTATCTTTATGTTTTTGCTGAAATATTTTTGGTGCAGGCAGGATGGTGGCATGTTATCACCATATACAGACCCAGACAATCTCAAAAATACTTCTCATCAATTATTTAGCTTCCCAATACCATTTAAGAAGACTCAATGTCAGAAATGGTGACAGTTAGGAGTCTGAATTCTTGAATTAAATCGGATTAATGTAGTCAAGCAGACAGTTGTCTGGTGATTTGGGGTTGTTTTTGTCATGTAAAGTTGTAACCTATAGGATGTGAATAATATCCTTTTTTATTTGATCAAATGTCATGTCTTCAAGCACATTTGCTTTAATATATTGACAGTCCTTTTTTTACAGTTATACAATGTTGAGTAAACAGTAATTGATCTGTACACATCTTTTAATTTTTCACCCCTTTTTTTGCTGCATATTTGAAAATTACTTTTATTCTTTTGATAAAAACCATGAAATTCTGCGTAAAACCTTGCCAGGTCATCCATGATAAAATTGTCCGACAACAACAAAAATCCTTGACTTATTCTGATTATTTCTGGCAGTTTAAATAGAATCATTTTATTTTCATTCCCCCCCCCCCTCCTTCTCCAGAAGGTAATGTGTTTCAAAACCAATTAGGTCTAATTGCTGATATATCTCAACTTTCTGCTCTATTGCGGTCAGAGAAGATCAGCCATTGTCTGTTTTGAAGGAAGAAAAAAATATATAAAGATTGATGGGAAGTGAAGGTGAAAAGAAGCATTTCCGTCAAACCCTACCAGGGATTGCAACAGCCTCCGACAAATCTCATTTTACTTACCAGTTTAGTTGCCATGGCGACGTCCATTGGAAGTCTGGAAATTAAAGTGAGACGATTTATCAGCTGGCCCCCAGAGGTGCGTAGGAAAAGAATGCTTGCAGGTTTAGTGATCCACGCCATTTTCGCCATTAAAGGTGCACACCTCAAAGAAAAAAAAATTCTAAATGTAATTATGCTAAATTAAAGGAGAATGAGACCCTTGGAACGAATTAGTTTGTGTGAGAGCAGAAAATTAAGGGAATAAGATCAATAAAATCTTGAATAAAATGGGACAAAAAATTAAGTTATGAGCATTGAATGTTATGATCACTAATTTTTTCAACACTGTTAAATTGGCAATGCAACGTGATAGTGATGTCACACCTGTATAACTCCCTAATGTATATTTTACTTAAAATCTCACTTTTATCAAATCTATCGTAGATCAGGTGTTCTTTTCATGCAAGGATATATGATAAGAGTTTTCACAAAATACATCACATATGGACACATGCTATGTACTATCACTATAATGAACAAAAATAGATGCTTTGGTGTATATTTTCGGAGAACAATTGGAAAGTTGTAATGTACATGCATCATAAATCTTGGTCGCATTGCCAATGAGAGGAACTCCATATATTAATGATCTCGACATTCAAGTGCTCATGACTTTCTTACGTTCGTCCGATTATTCTCCAATTTCCATCGCTCATATCCTTTAATTTGTGTGTTTTCACACACGTTAACTTGTTCCAAGGATGTCATCCTCTTTTATAGTTTCACCTGATATTTTTTTCTTCAAATCTAATTATTCTGAAGTAGCCTCAAGTTTTAAGACACAAACCCCAGAGATTGCTTTTCAAAAGTCGAGGAGGAAGTAGAATATTGCATCTTGTGTCCGTCATCATCTAAATGTACGTTGAAAAAGGGATGTTATGAAATGAGAACTCTTTTGTAATTACCACAATTTTTTTTATATTGATGTCGTTAGGGTGAAGGAAAGGGGATAGTGACAAGGGGGGGGGTGGGGGTTAGCTATTAGAGAGAGGCTGAAATGAGAAAGGATAGAGTTAAAAAGGAATAGTTTTCATAATGTCGACTGGCACCTACAATATTTTTAAAATCTATTTTTACACCATTTCTAGTTCAAGGAATTTGTAGTATAAAAATAAACTTTTTGTCAGGGTGAATTTCCTCTTTAATAGGCCTTTAAGGAAAGCAAGTGATTCTGTATCTGTTTATGATTACAATTTTTCCAAACTGTAGAAAGAATGATTTTCAAAATGTTGACTGGCCTCTATAATTTTAATTTATGAGCGCTACGATATTTTTGGAATATATTTTCACTTCTTCTTCACCATTAGTCCAAGAAATGTGTATGAATATGAAAACTGTTTTACCCATTATTAGCCTTTAAGTAAAAGAAGTGATAATTCTGTTTATGAATCTTACAATGTAAACAATATTTTGTCCAAGCTGCAGTCCGAGGAATGATTTTCAAAATGTTGACTGGCCTCTTTAATTTGAATTTACGATCACTACAATATTTTCCGGAATCAATTTTCACTTCATCGTCACCATCAGTTCAAAGAATATGTAATATGAAAATTTGCTTTACCCATGATACTTTTTTCGTTTAGGATTACAATGTATACAATTCCACTCAATGAACAAATTGCAGAAGGAACGATTTTCAAAATGTTGACTGGCTTCAACTTAGAATTTATCATCATGGCAATATCTTCCGGTATCTAGCTATTCTCATACTTCATTTTCACCATTATTTCAAGGAATATTATCTCAAAGGGTTTGCCTCACCTGTAAATAAAAGCAATGCAAGTGAAAGATACGTTTTCTGTTTATGTACAATTCCAATCAATATCCAAATTACGGGGAATGTGAGGGGGGGGGCATTGGGGGATGATTCCTGACACCAATTTCCCCTTCTTACTAATGTAGGCAATATGTGAGATGATATCTCCATATATTTTCAGCTTGCACAAGTCTAGAAGATACTATAAGGCCTTTCAGAGATCTTCGTCTACAAAAAGAAATCATGGGTGGGTCCTTAAGCAGTTCCTTGCCTTATCTTGATGGAGACTGGGAGACGTTTGTGGATAATTTTAGACAACTGGAACTGCTTCATATTGGGGTGGTATGTTAGGACGAATGGTGTTCGTGATGTTTGATTTTTCTTTTTGTAGGTTAGCAATGCCGAACGTTGTATGAGTTTGCCTTTGTTGATACCCTTCTCAACTAGATTTGGGTCATGTTGGTGGGATGTTAAATGGTGTTTTAGTTGAGATAAGGCAGAATTAGTGTACTCCTCTTATGAACAGATTCGACGGATACGAAGGGTTTGACTATATGGGGTTCCAGAGAAGGTGTGGGGTGGATGACAGGATTGAGGAATGAGGTATGAATGACTGTCAGTAGGTTTATTGTAGAGAGAGGTGTGGAGCATGTATGTGAAGCAGTTGTCTAAAAATAAGTCATGGCGAACCATTGAAAATGAATGAAATTTATACATTCTATATTACATAACATATGGGGCAGCTGCTCATTTATGATGTCACAAATAAAAAACTTGAATTTCTAATAACTTTTTAAATCTTCATGTTTTCCTCAAACCTTCACCAATATTTTTTCTGCTATGTTTACAACAAAGTTTTTGTCAGGGTGAACATCCCCTTTATGGCCAAACTAAGTGCCCCTTTTGCCTGAGGCCTTAGTGCCCTGTGGTCATTGCTGTATGTAGCTGGGGGGGCATGGGGGCAGTTGCCCACCCCCGCAGAAATTTTGACAATTTTTTTTAATGAAAATTTTCAAAAAAATCACCAAAATTATGGATGAAATCCTTCAATTTCACTTTACAAAATGCAATTTGCGCCCCAATGAAAGCTTTGTCCCTGCGCTTCCTTGCTTTCAAGCTTTTTCGAAGAAGTTTGGCTGTCCTGCCCCCCCCCCCCTCCCAGAAAAAAATTTCTGCTCTTGAGTCTTGACCATGCCTGTGGTATTACAGTCTAAGTCTCCCATTGAAAAGTGTATTTTATTATTGATGCCCTTTTTTAATGCCCACAATTCCTTTCATTAAGTGCCCTGGTAAAAAATGGCCTTGGCCCTTTGAAATCTTTATTTTAGTGCTGAAAAATACACCCCTTTCATAAACCCATCCTCCAATTAGCCGCCTAAGAGTAATGCGGATAATTCAATAAAAATTACGTTCACAAACTCCGAAAATAATCCGCACTATTTTTACGAGCGCCCGTCCTGAAAAAGGCGGATAATCATCATGACAACTGCACACGCCCCCTCCGATGCGGTTGTGTTGGAAAAGGATGACCTTGTGACCGCACCATGGCAATTATCCGCATTATTTGGAAATGCGTTCATAAAGTCAAAATCTGGTCCTGATGCCGCTATTATGCTGATAATTGCAGCATCAAAATAATGCGGATAACTGTGGTCCTCCTCCGATTTTACGACCAAATTATGCTGCTATTAGCCGCATAATTGGGTTTATGAAAGGGGTGGTATTAGACAAGTTTTCACATTCAAAAGACCAACTAACCCCATCTGGAGGGAACCTTTAAGTTTTACCTCTCCAAATCCATAATTTATCTGATCATAGGCTGTGATTGGCAAAACTGACCCTTCCTAAAAGAATTATTGATCTTAGCCGAAGCCATTAACGAGGTCTGTGAGATCGCTCTGTGATTGCATTGGTGCCAATGGTATTGATTGGATTATCATAACAAACGCACCCAAAACAGCGTTGGTCAATTAAGCCATTCACTACTGAGTTGCGCAATGTTCTTCATGGCGCAGTGACCTCAGTCACATTTCACATATGATGGCTTACGGCAAGTCGAAAACAGCCGGGTTTTATAATCATTTTTGTACCAGATTTCTGTGTGTGATTCATATAGAAATCCGTAAAAACTGCAATTTTCGCGTCACCCTGCGGACATCAGAGGGGAAATGTGACTGCGGCATAAGGCTCTGGTCTCAACTAAGCATGGAGCTAGTATCTCCGTGATCTAAGAATATAAATGCTTGTTATCTAATGCGTTTTTTGTGAAGTTCATGACCAAAGAACAAGAATTCTCAAAACTTCAGTTCCTGATAAATGTTTATTTCAATACCTGAAAGTCGACTGAATAAACTTGTTATGTCAGTAATATGCAGCAGTTCCACCCTTTCATAATCATAAACAGGGGCATGGAATGATTTTGAAAGTGAGATGGGGGCTGAAAACTCAAAGAAATGGTAATTATTTTGTTTTTGTACCGATGTTTTCTCTAACAAAATTGGGGAGGGGTTCTCATCCCCCTGTTCTGCAGCCCCTTGATGAATGTTTGATGTTTCATGCATTTTTTGTAAAATTCTAAACCATATAACTGCAATTTGCATAACTTTATAGCTTATATAGAGCTCATTTGAAATAAAATGAATAATTAACCAATGTCTCTTTTTTTTATCAATATTGAATATGCACTCAGTTTAAAAATGAAAATGCCCTGTATTTTCATAAAACAAACTGAACATGCGGTGTAGTTTTGAAAACAAAATTGAATATACGCTCCATGCTATTGAAAATAAAATTATGCACTCTGCTTTTTCTCACATCTGGCAAATTTCATGAAAACGGCAATTATCTTCATCAAAAGGAACTTTCTGCTTTCTCAAGCAAGATGGAGACGAAAACAATCCTCAAGACCCGGTCTTACAAAGAGTTGTGATTGATCCAATTAACAAGAACTATGGAAAGCCAGCAACGTCAACACCTAAAATACATGTTCAAAATATTTTCTAGAATGATGAACATACCTTCATATTTTTATTGAAAATTCAGTGAGTTTTTCTCTTTGTCTACAAACGATATTGTGCAAATTTCATGAAGAAAAAATTGTGACATTAATGGATTTCCATATACTTGAGGTTGATCGGATCAAGTGTAACTCTTTGTATAAAGACGGGGCCGTGCTCTCCATACCGAGTATGCAAACAGTTTTGGATTATGATATGAAACGGAGCGTGAAATTAGAGGAGCCTGTATCAACACAGAATGAACATATACCGTCAAACTATCTTCATTCGGGGATGCCCATATGGGCAAAAAGTGCAACTACCATTGTCAACAAACAACATCATGAGATATTAAAATTAGATGCTTGCCATATGGGTACTGCATTGCCTCATGTGATGTGTAAAAATGATGTGTATAAATAAGTTATATATGAATAAATAAATAATAATGAATTAATAAAAAATGAACAAAAATTTAATGAAAATAAATGATAAAATTTTATAATGATAATGAAACAGAAAAAGAAAGAAGGAAATATTAATAAAAACTGATGAAATTATTTATATCTATATTATTTTGGGAACAATATTAAAATCTATCACAATATGAGATCTTTATTTTAAACATACAAAAGTTCAACGCCTCTTTTCCATCTAATTCATTGAGTATTATTTGTTCTAGATTTGTCTAATTTAATGTCATACATGTATACGTTTACAGTTTTATTAATTTCATATTGTAATAATGTGTTATAACTAATATCACTGAAAAGCACTATGAAATACATTGGACATCTTTGGACTGTGTTGCTCAATCACAATATAAACAAATATAGCATGTTTGCCACGAAGCCCCCCTTTTAAGTTACTTAGTGCTTGAACTTTGCAGAGGGAAATACCAGTGTTGGTATGTTCATATCTAAAGCTGATTTTGATGGTGATTCATATTTTCTTCCTCCGTGCATGTTTGTATATATTTTGTGTTGTGTCATTGTAAGTAAATGCTTATTTAAACTTTCAAGAGGAAACCATTATGCTATATAGTGTCTGTACAAGTGCCCTGAACTGTAGAAATACTACAAACCACCCACACTTTTCCTCTCTGTGCATGCAGTAAAAACGTAATTAAGTAACATTTTGTGATATGAATTCAGATTGAGCACCTTGATAAAATCTCTTGTTGCGCTTGATGTGCTCAGTCTTGAATATTGCATAGAGAAAGAGGGAAGATATTTATAAACCTCCCACACGTGATTTGCACGAGTGAGTTGAATTTCTAGAGATGTATAGTCTGAAGGTCAAGGATCACACTTTGTTTTCTTTTCTTTTTTGGGGGGGAGGGGAACGCAAAAGTTTAGATAATAGAATTCTGCTTTTATGCAGTGCTTATCGCATGAAAACTACAAACGTAATCATGTATCATGAAGATAGAGGCTTAAACTTTTTGTTTATTTTTAAGTTTACTTAATAATATTTCTCATTTATGTAGCGCTATCACATCGGAACAACGTAACTTAAAAAATATCAGATATATTATTACCCCAATCATAAGATTCAGGCTTCTTGCTTATACTCACTTTGTCAACAAGCAGTGGATCTACTTAATAGTCTACATTACCCATTTGGTCTCCAATATATTTAGTCTAAACTGCCATCTGGTCTACATGTCACTTTGTCCAATACCCACTATTCTAATTTTCATTTAGTCTATTGCCCATTTGGTCTAATTTTAACTTTGTTGTCTTATATTTGGCTCATAAACAATTCATCTATCCCAAGTTCATAGACTAAGTGATGTTGGACCAATCGGACATTAGGGGAAATGGATCGCTTGTAGCCCAACTGGAAGCAAGAAAAAATGGTGGATTGTCTTTACAGCAATAATAATAATGCAGTTCTTGTATAGCACATATCACATTGCGATTATAATGTCCCTATGTGCTTCCAAAGGACGTTGATATTATTACCGCAGCTTTAGCTTGGTGGCCGTAATTATTTACAGCCCACGCGCATTTCAGTGAATAAATATTCCTGCCAGGTACCCATTTACCTCACCTGGGTTGAGTGCAGCACAAAGTGTATCAATTTCTTGTTGTAGGAAACTACGCCATGGCTCTGAACCCGCCAATGTTGCAAGCGACTTTACGAATGATTGGTGATCCTTTTTAGGCGCTAAATCAACATCAATGAAAATTTGGTGCATACCATTTACCACAAGATAGTGTGACCAGTACTGTTGTTTGTAAAGTCGCTCGTAACTGAGGGACAGCTTTATGAAACACCCACCAGTTGTGTGTAAAGTCGCTCGTAACTGAGGGACAGCTTTATGAAACACCCACCAGTTGTTTGTAAAGTCGCTCGTAACTGAGGGACAGCTTTATGAAACACCCACCAGTTGTTTGTAAAGTCACTCGTAACTGAGGGACAGCTTTATGAAACACCCACCAGTTGTTTGTAAAGTCGCTCGTAACTGAGGAACAGCTTTATGAAACACCCACCAGTTGTTTGTAAAGTCGCTCGTAACTGAGGAACAGCTTTATGAAACACCCACCAGTTGTTTGTAAAGTCGCTCGTAACTGAGGGACAGCTTTATGAAACACCCACCAGTTGTTTGTAAAGTCGCTCGTAACTGAGGAACAGCTTTATGAAACACCCACCCAAAGAGTTTTATCACCCTACTGATACTGCGTTATCTGCAGTTGGAAAGCTATGTACCCTGGGGCCTCCTGCATCAGTAGATAGAAGGCTATCAGGAGTGAGAGGCACAGATAATAAACAAGGGGTGAAGATTTGTCAAGGAGGGGGAACGTAAGAGAGTAGTTGGTGTGTCTGTGTGTAGGTGTGAGAGGGTGTGTGTGTGAGTGAGAGTGGGAGTGCTTGATGTAGAGAGAGAGAGTAGTGAGAGAGAGAGAGAGAGAGAGAGGGGTAGAAGAGCAAAGATAATAAAACAAAGGATAAAGAAATTGAAACAGGAGGTACATCAGATGGCCGTTTGAGTGAGGGTGTGTGTGTGTGTGTGTGTGTGTGTGTGATATAAAGCTAGAGATAATGAGAGTGACAGCACCAGAGGGAGAGAAAGTTAGAGGGATGAGAAGAAAGGAGGAGGTAGAGGGGCAAAAATAATAAATCAAGGGATAAAGGAATATTGTAAAGGAGGAACATTAGAGGGCAGTTTGTGTGTGGGAGGGGGGTGTTTGTGGGGGTGCTAGATATAAAAAGGGAGAGGGATGAAAGAGAGAGAGAGGGAGGAGGTAGAGGGGCAAAAATAATAAAACAAGGGATAAAGGAATATTGTAAAGGAGGAACATTAGAGGGCAGTTTGTGTGTGGGAGGGGGGCGTTTGTGGGGGTGCTAGATATAGAAAGGGAGAGGGATGAAAGAGAGAGAGGGGGGGAGGAGAGGTAGAAGGGCACAAAATTTATAATAAAACTATGGATAGAGAAATTGAAAATGAGGAACGTAAGAGGGCAGTTTGTGTGTGTTTGGGTGGGAGAGAGAGAAAGAAGGAGAGCGAGGGCACTAGAAGTAGAGGAAGGGAGAGAGGTAAGAGAGGGGGAGTGTGGAGAATGGGGAGGTGGAGGGAGGGGGGTAAGTAAGGGTGCATGGTATTAAAGAAAAGTATGAATGAAGGATGGAGGTCATTGTGTGTGCCTGCATGTGCATGAGAGTGTGTGCACATCAAACAAAGAGATAGACAGATGGGCAGAAACAGAGGAGGAAGGAAGAAGGAAGAGGATGCAATCTATATTAGATCTGAACTCATAAGTGGGATGCACATTATTGCCGATAGGCTCATAATGCCTGGTGTATCAACGCGAATTAAATGTGCAAAGAGCCAGTTCAGGGGTGGAGCCAGAATATGTTGATAGGGGAGCAAGGTGACCTCAAGGGGTGTACATCATGGGATAAAATGATAGAAGAGAGGTAAAAGTTGGAGAGGAAATAACATATTAGTATGCACTGCAATTTTGTTTGTGTATACGTGATGCTTTTCTTTTCTTTCAATTTTTATTGATGAATTTAAATCACAATATCAATTTAAAAAAATCAACAGGCTATTTGCATGATTAGCGGGGACTGCTGGGAGAACAGTTATCGGAACTGAAGTGGCTACCCTGGATAAATATGTTGTTGTTGTTATTATTATTATTATTATCACCATTATTGTGATTAAACAAAGCAGCACTTACATTATATACACAAGTTCATGGGGCAGATACAAAATATAGAAATTAAATATCAAATCTCCCTTTTTTAAACATTGATGTGCGAAACTTCATATTCTATACAGTTAACTTCTTGTTTGTCAGGTGCATATATAGAAATGGAAATAGAGAGAGAGAGAAGGAAAAAAGGGTAAAATGTGACTGTTACATAAAAACACACCACTCTTAGGCAGGAGACACAGAGAGACAGAAACAGAGAGAGAGAGAGAGAAGGAGAACACAGATGAAATGTGACAGTTTTATGCAAAAAACACCACTTCTCGGCAGGAAGTCAAATGTACTTATGCATGCCTTTCTTCTGTCACAGTTGCATGTTGCCGTGCATGGCGTACGTGCAACGACAGTGTTCCATATTCTTCACAATTATGTGGCCAATGATATGCCGAACATCATTATTCTGTTGCGATCCGTTGGAAGACCCCTGTTAGAAATGCAGTATATCATATTAATAAGCATTTCATACTACTTTTATAGGGATGGAGTAGCATCATAGAACCATGTTTGAACTCTGCATGGCATAAGGAATCATAAAATGGTGATTTGGATCCTGTAGGCCCTAATTCACAAAATGTGGTTTTGAAAACCGTCGGTTGAACCCATGGTTTATGCAGATTTCATGTACATATTATGCTTATTCACGGCGTATATTAAACAAATATCCAATCCTGATGCATGCTTTTGCCACAGCATGCCAAAGTGATGCCTGTTGCCCTGATTTAGTTTGCCATTTTATTTATATGAGTTCACTGTTTTGAATTAATGAGTCCACTCTACAAACAGTGGACTCATGAATAAAATACTGTACTTAACCATGGCAACAGGCATCCTTTACCATGCTGTGGCAAAAATGCGCATCAGCATTGGATATTAATATACGCGGTAAATTAGCGTAATTTATGCAGGAAACCTACATAAACCATGGGTTTGAGCTACGTACATATGACTAGGCATTTGCGTTAGCTAACAGGCAAATTTCCTAATGACTAGTACTAGTGACTCGTTCTATTAACCAGTCATGGTTTTGAGATGATAGTTTATCAAATAACAAGGGTCCTCATCACTATGTTATAAAACATTATACACACACCAGTGGCGGATCCAGACACGGGCCCAGATGTGCCCCCCCCCTTTAGAGACATAGTCAGTATTTTTAATGTAAATATGCCGTTTTTTGCAAAAGTGCCCCCCCCCCCCTTTGAAAGTTGCAGCATTTATTTGACCTTTTTTGTCAAATTTTTCATGGACACACAAATGACCTTCGATTTTTTTTTTTTTTTTTTTTTGCTTCTCAAATTTCCCTCGGGGAAAATGTGCTCCCCCTTTTTGGAAAATCCTTGATCCGACCCTGATAAACACCATTTTGCTCGGGCATTTGGATAATTATTACACACAGTTTGCTGACTTTGATTAAGTCGAATGCTAGCACTGTTAGAAAATGTTCTAAAGGTACTTTCTGCGTATAATATACACTAATGCCTTCGATATGTATTGTTTGTTCACAGGCAAATGTCAGTCTGGGCTGAATTAATGAGTAGCCAAAATTTATTGCTTTATTATTACTTAAATGTGCTATTAAACTGAATATCTTTTTTTTTTAGATTTTGTGTCACAGTTGGCTCCTCATAGCTAAATCAACGATTTATGAAGAAAATGGGTCTTGATATCTGATATGAAACAGACTAAAAAATTACTTGGTAAGGGACACTCAGTGACTCAGTGAAGATTTTGAAATAGAGGGGGCGCAAAAGATTGCATTTAGCAATATTTATATTATGCATGTATGTTCATTTGGAAATGCTCAAAATATATAGGGTTGCACCCCCCCCCCATCCCCCTGGATCTGCCAGTGACAATACAATATTAAATGGGCTAAGCTTGAAGATATGTATGCAACAGGTACTTCAAGTTCTGTTCTCATGTCAAAAATTATAATCCCCCCGCCTGCCCGGAAACTCAAGACTGACTGATTTTGAGAGAGGGAAAGAAGGAAATGATGTTCACGAGAAGAGAGTTGATAGTTGATATGCTCTTGGCCTAGTTTTCCAAGTCCCCATTGCTCTGATTTATAGACCAACTTGCAGTAAGGGCAGGGCAGCCAAGCCAAGTATCATCATAGCCGCGTCAAGTATGTATTCAGCATTCGAGGCATATCTATATCATTCACTTAACATATTTCAACACAGCATGTAAGCATTCCCAATCAGCATGAAGACATTCGAGGCGACTAGACCGGTCTCGTCCCGTCTGCGTCCTTCCCACTTTTGAACTGGGAGCATTTCATGAAGCTATTTGCGAGTGATTTTCACCGACAAGTGTTATAAGCTACTGAAATGCTTACATCTGATTGGCTGAGAGGTAATTAGAGAAATTACTTGTCCATGAAATGCTCCCCAATCCCAAGTCAAGGGAATATTTTGGATGTGCAACAGTTTTCAATGTTTTTTTTTTCTATGTCAAGCAATGCAGAGCTTCAATAGAAAATATGAAAAGCTACTGAAATACTTGCGTCTAATTGGCTTAGGGCAAATTCATCATTGAAATGAAGCTTGTAGAGTTGGGACAGATTTTCCCCCCGAATGTATTCCTCTCATGTCCAGCATAGGCAGAGCACCAATAGCAACTGGTATATAAGCTACTGAAATGCTTGCTTGTGATTGGCCTAGAGCAGATTTATCATTGACATTCATGAAATAAGGAAGCTTATAGAGTTCTGACCGCCAACGTCTTCTTCTCGAGTAAGGACAGAACATCAATTTGGAAATAATCGCCCGTCACTGATGATTAAATTTTTGGCCATGCCAGGAGACCTAATTGTGTTTTTGATTCCATCTTAAAGTATAGGCCCTAACTAATCTTTTAGGGCCGCAATGCTGCTCACCCATTCGACTCTATCGCCAGGGCTTATCCAAACGTGTCAGGATTGCTTGCATCCAGATCCCCACTTTCGCACACACTGGCTTAGGGTGGATTTTCTTTTTAAACCACTAACTTTTAAGCAGGACATAACCCGATACTGCTCATCAATTTCCTTGCGGGTAAATAGTAAATTCTGGGATTACAACTGGATTGCTTGAGTATACTAGACATCCCCTCGTGTTGTCACTTCTTGTACAAGTAGACCTACATCTCTTGGGTAATAAATAGAACAGAAATGTGGTCAATCTGTTTTATTTCTTTATTCACATTTCATCTATTCCCCCCTTTTTTTAATAACTGTCATTTCATAATTCTCTTTTCACATCAAATGAAACCTATTTCTTTGACATTTCTATCCTTGAGGCAAACACGACTCGTTTGTCAGTAGGAGGGACTACAATGAATCCAAATGCCACCTCAAGCCAACTGTTTGATTCTAATCATTTCTTGCTTGAAATAATAACCACTGTTGCACGGAACATCAGAAGAAGTACTTAAAAATCAAATAGAGGAGTGTTTCGTGAAACATTATTTTCACTGACTATTTTGTAATTAGCCAATCAGATACAGGGATTTCAGTAGCTTATAACATTTGTCAGTGAAAATCTTGTTTCATGAAATGTTCCCCAGATCTCAGCCTGCAATGAGACTAAATTAAAAATGCAGCTGAAATTGGAAAGATTTTTTTTTTTGAGGTGACATTAGTACCACAGAAAGTTATCTCATTATTTTCCAAGGATTAATCCAGATTGGCTGTGAATAGTAACCATACGAATATTAGATTTGGTTATAAACCTTGTAGATTTAAATATAAATCTAAAGATTTGAATTTAAATCTTTTGAGATTTGAAAGTTAATCCTAAAGATTGAAAAATAAATCCCAACATTCGGCTGGTCACTATATCCACAGCCGATTTGGATTTATTTTAAATCCTTGGGATTTAGAGTGCAGTTCTACAATTCATATGGTTTTGTTTTTCAATTTTTTTTCCCCTCTAGGGCCTACAGGGAGCTTATTAATTCCAAAACATAAAAATATATCCTTGCAGTGACATCAATATATTACAACAATGAATGCAACAAGAAACACCTATTTTGAACTGTGAGGTTCACATAATGACTAAACATCTTTTTTAAAGACCAAAGATGCTAGCAATCAGCATTTAAAATTTCCACTTGCAGGCTTTAATTTTCTCATGCTCGCATGCAATGGGATGTAACATTGGAGGATTTTTTTTTACATGAAGCATTTTTCATCTGTGAATGATTTGACTTCCAAACACAAGCCCTCGCAACATTTCCCATTCCTGTTGATTTCCCATCAGACCGAAATATCTTTTCCGATGAATGCTCACAGCATCATCATCATCTATATAGGCACGGATCGATTCTTCCTTTCTTTCCAACTCTCTGAGAAAGCTGGGCAGGAAATAAACGAGGAGGAAACGTTGCACTGTTGGAGTCTCGTACCGTACGGAGCTCACACCATCAAACTTGTTTTCTTCCCCCTTTCAAACACACAACCTGTCAAACTCGAATCAGTTGAGGTTTGGTAAACTGATATAAAGTCTGTAATTTACCGGGACAGGCTGTATATACATTGTGTCATTCGCGGGCAGCCCAGCACCCATACATGCTTTATTGTGTAAGTTCTCCTGGTGGTGAGAAGAGGACTTATCCTGCAATCTGTTCTGTAAGAAGAATTGCACAACAGCGGGGATCATCGCCATAACAACATGGGGGTGGAACACGTGAGGTAGGACAAAGCTTTGATATATTTGATATTGATGACTTTGTCAAAATTGGAATTGAAATGATGGATGTATTCTTTGTAATTATGAGTATTGCTAATGACACCAGGGTCGTACTTCATAAACATTCATATTTTCTATAGAAAATTTACTATCAAAAGGATTTTATGTTTGTTGTGTTGTAAAAGGTTTCATTAAACAGATCCATGCAATGGGGGATTCGTGGTCTAGTGTTTAAAACTTGATCGCCTTTCTATCTGTGCTACGTGGGTTTGATTCCCAGCCATGGCGTGTTTTCCTTCAGCAAGAAATTTACCCACATTGTGCTGCACTCAACCCAGGTGAGGTAATAGGTACCAGCAGGAAATAATTCCTCAAAAAGCTGTGAGCACCAGGAATGGAAGACTAGCTTTAATAGCCGGGGTAATATAGGAGCGCCTTGAGCACCTTACAAGGTGGATATGTGCGCTATATAAATCGTATATTATCTATGCCTATTGGTGATTTCAAGTTTGGTGTTGATGATGTTGGTGCTGGAAGCACAGCTTAGATTACCTAACATGGCACCAAACCCTGATCTGGTATACCAACCATTTGCCTAAAAATCAGATCATTGATAGCCCGACACCAGGTCAGACTAGTCCCAAGACCAGAGTCATTTTCATTTTAGTTGGTGTAATGTTGGTGTAAAAATACCATACCAGAAGGTCAAAACCTAACTTGTAATCACGCAATGTGTTTGAAGGCAGTCATGTTCTGACAGTTCTAGCTTATTCTTGTAAGAATAAAATTTAGTGAATGCTAAAGTCACCTACTAAAGCGCATAGCAAGAGCTGAAAGTGTGACTTGACATTTTATTCTGGATTTCACTGGATCTGCAATTAATTACTCACAAAGAAAATGCATCTGTTGCAAACTTCCACCCAATTCTTTTTATGGTTCTGTTTAGGGACAAATTTACCCAAGTACACAGCTGTAACATGTACCATTAGAGTGGGATCCTCAAGCCATATTAAGACTCATAATCATTAATGCTAATGGATAATTATTCCTATATAATTCCAAGAAGGATCTGAAAATACTTCCAAAGTTTTGATAAAAAGTGACACTAAACTTTAGGATTTCTTCCCTCAAATACATACTCTTTTATTTGAACTTGTTCATTTTGTGTACAGCGCTTAAAGCATGTCTCTCATTTACACATTCTTTCATCACAACATATAGTCATTCTTCTTCGTGTATAGAGAGCTCAAGTAGAAAAATAACAAACTTAAATGTGCCAGCCATCGTGGACACATTCTTGGCATTTAAGTCATGGAGTTGTTGCCGCACTGTAAATCAGTGTAGTATAATTTGATTGGGGATTATTGACTCCAGGCCAAAACGTGTTGTCTCCCGTGATTTGGTTTGTTTCTGTGACAGAACGGTTTGGAGCCTGCATCTGTCAGTGGGCACGTTCACACTCGTGTGACCATAAAATGCCTGTAAATAACAAGAACCAAGGAGTGAGTTTTTCATGAAATAAAGTGAATTTTCACCGACTAACCACCCTGTGGCCAAAGACTTCAGGGCCCCATCTTACAGAGTTGCGATCAGCCACAATTATAGAAAGCTAGCAATTCCAACATCTAAAATGCAAGTTTGCTCAAAATGTTTTCTAGCTATGATGTATCATATCATCTTGGCAAGTAAGTGTGTGTGTGTGTGTATTTGATTTTTGTCAGACGTGTATCAATCAGTTATGATTATTGACGTCTGGGACCGACCTTTTAACGTCACCATCCAAAAGACGTGACCAGGGCTCAAACCTCAAACCTGCATCAATTTATAACTTCCCCACAGCTTGGATTACAGGTGCATGCCACAACGCCCAGTTGTGTCCTCCTCTCTGTTTTAATATGATATAAAGGACATTTTGCAAATTCCAGGTAGGAAAAATTATTACAATAATGGTTTTCCATATAGTTGAGGTTGATTGGATCAATCACACAACTCATTGTAAGACAGGACCCAATTAATCTCCAATTCCAAGGATAAGGCTCAAGTCCACAAGGAGCATATAACACTGCATAATATGTACTACACCAGTAGCTTCAGTCTATATCTGTTGCTGGTGTTTTGCTTAGACGATGTCTTGCTCTACTGGAACAAATATATAAAAAGTCGTTTGAATGTGACCAACCACCCCAAAACCACCAATAGCTCACCGGGAAGGTTCTCTGTTAATAACCAAAAAATCAAAACTGAGCTTGTCTGAAGGAGTACTTCTTCATCTTAATACTGTTAAAGTTTTGAGATGTAAAGTTGAATAGAAAAGAAGATACAAGAGATTCTTTGACACAATTGTTTGAGGACTGCTTGGAAGTTTCATTGAAATTGTACAGTGTGCACATCTCATGCTTATTCAAGTGAACACAAACTTCAAATGTTTTCTCCTTATTTTCTGAAGTTCTCGCTTTGTTTTCTCTGCATTCAATCAAGTATTTGAGTGAGTTATTGTTGATCAAGTTTGACAAATCATATACCATTTTTTAGCTTAGGATGTGCTTGTTCAAACTCAATAAAAATCTCAAAATTCATTTTGGGAGACTTAGTAGGTGGTTTCAGACCGCCTCGAAGTTCGTCAGTTCCAGGTATTCTCTGATCGGGAAATTTACCCCGATCAGAAAATACCAGGTATTTTGGTAATGTGAAAGCAAACTACGCGTAATTTCCCTGAAAGAAAATACCCGCTAAATAGTAGGTACTTGGCGAAATTACGAGAACTTTCGCGGGGATTTTTCCAAGGTCGCAGGTATTTTGGCAATGTGAAAGTAATTTACGGGAACTTTTAGCCCAGCGTGTCGTTGGGCGCGGGCGCCGTGGGTGGCTGCTGGGCTAGTGGTTTTGAATCTCGCGCCTTGCCTGCTTATTAGACCATACTGCGCATGCTCCTAACTTCAGGAATTTATCCCGAAGGGTATGTTTCGGGTCGGTGTGAATGCAGGAATAATTAATGGGTATTTTTTAGCCTAAAAATGTTCTCGTAATTTAACGGGGATTCTTGTGATCGAGGCGGTTTGAAACCACCTACTGTTGGATTTGGGGTGGCTGGTCACAAATGATGATAATAATAAGTGGTACGCCTCTGGCAGTCATATAAAAAAAAAACTCTTCAAAACAGGTGGATGCGTCTTGGCTTTCGCACTTGCCAAAATACCATGTATTTTTCATGACAGGGGAAGTGTGAAAGCACCCAACATCTGTATTTGTGTTTTCATGTGTGTAAGCAGACAGGTGATTATTATGAAGATATTGAAATTTGGCATCCGTAAGGAGTGCTGTGTGGTATCTGCATCTCTGCCTAGGTCTCATGGTAAGAAGAAAATGTTCTGAAATTCAATATTCTCAGTGATTTGGGAAAAACATGGATGGGATGCGAAGAACAATGGATGTCGAAGTCAAGTGGAGAGAGAGGCAGGTGTAGAGGATAAAGCAAAAAAGATGAGACCACAATGGAGGAGTGAGAGACTTTTAAAGAGAGGGAGAAGCGAGAGGGAGGAGGTGAGAACGTAGGGGTAAGATGAGGGATGGGTGTGGGGGAGAAGAAGGAAAGACAGGGTGTGGAGGTTGAGGGGAAAGGAACAGAGGGGTGAGGAGAAAGGAAGAGAGAGAGAAAGGGTAAAGGGGTATATAGCAGAAAACAGAATAATTTTTTTAAAGGCAAAAGAGGAGGGAGAGGGAGGGGGATAGTGTAAGGGGTATGAAGAGAGGGGGGAAGTGGAGGTAGAGGGTTAGTGGATAGTGGAAGAGGGAGAGGGAGAGGAAGAGAGATACAGAATACAGAAAAGGTGAGCATGGGGAGAGTTGGGGGTAGTGGAGGATGAGGGAAAAGGAATTGATGGGAGAATAGAGAAGGGGGGAGGGAGAGATTATCGGGAGAGAGATTGTGTCAGAGTGACAGAGAAATGGGAGAGAAGATGGAGGGTGGAGGACGGGGGGGTGGAGAGTACCCGAGTGAGTACGTTGTAATTAGTATCCTACTTTAAACTTTTTATCAGCATTAGATATGAAAACATTATACATTATTGTAAGTTTTTTGTTCATTATCTGCTCTCTTTCAAATTATTTCTTCCTCTTTTTTCCCTTTTTGATTCTTGCCTCATCTACGGCAATCATCCTCGTTTACGGGATGCTGATGTATTTACAGCCCTTGTGGTGTTATTTGCTTGTAGAAAACGGTATATGAAAGAGGATAAGAAGTGTATTTTGATGTGGCTCTGGAATATATTTGTTATGGTGTAGTGTGTTTACACATGCATGTAAGGTAATTTTTTTCTTGCTCCCTCGCTCTCTCTCTCAGTTGCTTTCTCAAAAATCTCACTCTGTCTCTCCCCCTCTCACTTTTCTCCATCATTCTCTTTGTTTCCCCTTTTCATATTCCCAGTTTGATCTATCTTTATATTCCTCCCGTACTTCTTAAAGGACAAGTCCACCCCAACAAAAAATTGATTTGAATAAAAAGAGAAAAATCCAACAAGAGTAACACTGAAAATTTCATCAAAATTGGATGTAAAATAAGAAAGTTATGACATTTTAAAGTTTTGCTTAATTTCACGAAACAGTTACATGCCCATCCTGGTGAACTGAAACTGAAACTTTATTCTGTCGACCCCTTTCAGAGTATGAGAATATACATAGTTATACAAACATCATATATTCATACATAGTATACATAGATACATACATAACAAAACATGAGTAAATATAAAAAGCTATAACAAGATGGCAAAAAAAGGTGAAGAAAGCCTTGAATGCAAAAGATAATACTGTTGAACACATGAATAACAATAATTTAATTCATGGCCCTCGCACTAAGACCCAATATGGTGATCGTGCATTTTCTGTAATTGCTCCCACCCTCTGGAATAAACTCCCAATTCATATCCAAAATGCTCCCTCCGTAGAAATTTTCAAATCGTCACTTAAAGCTCACCTTTTCTCATAACTATTTTTGTTTTTTGTTTTTTTTTTGTTTTGTTTTTTGACCGATTGACTGTATATTATTATAATCTGCCAACCTGTGCGCTTTGAAACACCAGTATAAAGCGCCCTACAAATGTTATTATTATTATTATTATTATTATTAGATAGAAAAGGGATATAATAACAGATTAATATACAGGTATATATATTTGGTACTTATCTACGAAACTGTGTCATAATAATATTAACAAACTCGGCAAGTTTTGACAGTGTTTTGGGAATTTTAGTATTAAATAGACTATGCATATTTTTTGGTGGGTATGCAAATGAGGAGACCGATGATGTCATCCACTCACTATTTCTTTTGTATTTTATTATATGAAATAGGGAATATTCTATTTTTCTCCTCATTGTCAAGTGAAACAACGATTTATTCCTCCCTGAACAAGTGGAGTGGATTGTTTAATACTATATGATTCAGTCAAGTTTGTCCATCTTGTCAAATCTAAAAAAAAAAAATATTGTATAATCAAAACAATAAAAAACAAAAGAAATAGTGAGTGAGGGACATCATCGACTGTCTCATTTGAGTTGTGCATATCACCGTTTTGTGAAAAATAAGCAAAACTTTAAAATGTCATAACTTTCTTATTTTACATCTGATTTTGAATGAACGTGTTTCTGGGGTGGACTTGACCTTTAATGGCCACTTGTATTGAACAATGCCTGTCACCATTTCATTCAGCTGCAAGTGACTGTTTTAATTAAGGCTGTTGCGAGAGATGTTCCACGATATTATCTTGCCACTTTATAGTGATTGCCAGATGATTGTCAGATAGCTTCAAGATATTCTTGTTAATCTGATCCTTGATTCAAAGAAAACGTCTATTGAGGATTTAGGAGGAAAGCACAAGATGTAAAGCGACCTGTCTTAAGTGAGGAAACTTTGGGCGATAAAGTTGGTTGCGATGAAATTGGGTTGCAATGGATATCAGGGCAAAATCAATGATTGTTGTCAAGTCATTGCCGTTCTAGCACCGTGTAGCTCTTTTTTGGCAGTCTTTGCTCTCATTTTGGAAATGAAAATATAATGTCTCCCCAAACGTGCGTGATGTTGCTGAAAGGTATGACCTTTCCAGATTATAAAAATTTGGAGGATCTGATTTTATTAACTTCCACTCATCAAAACGGCATAAAAATATTAACTTTCACTTTTTAGGTCTAAGTTTACTACCAAATCCTCAAATTGGCATTGGATATTCTTTTTGTTAATAGCTTGTAAAAACAAATAAAGGATGCAACATGCAGCTGAGATCTATGACAATGTCAGTAGTGATCAGCGATTTTCATTCCATTGCAAATTTAGAGAAATATATTGTTATACTACCTCATATTCAGAAAGCATAAAAGATACTACACATCAGACATTGAATAAAGATTTAGTGACTTTTTTTTTCTTTTTTCTTCTTATTGTTCAAATGCTATCGGTTAGAACCAAAATATATTGCAAAGTCAACAATACAGGAAAATATGAGAATCTGCAACTCAATGTGTGAAACTTTAACTAGTCATTGACCCGTATTCTGAAGTCGGGTTTAACTTAAACTCAGGTTTAAAGTTGTGGTTTAAGTATGGATAGCCAATTGTTAAACAGTAGAGATATCATATTCCAGCTCATTTGGTTCTCAAATCATTCATAATTGTCTAGGAAGTATAAAAAGATGATTGTCTTCACCATGGATGAATCAGGAAAGAGGACAGTAAACATAAGAAACATACAGCTTAATAAAAATTGTGACACTTTTGGCTTCCCATAATTTTAGCATAGAGTTAGACCATGGTCTAAGTTAAACCTGACTTTAGAATATGGGCCTTAGTCTTCAATACTCTGATTATTACCCCCCCCCCCCCCCCCAGAAAAAAAAAAAGAATGATTAAAAAAAATAATAAATAAATGAATAAATAATAAATAAATAAATAGATAAATAACTGAACGGATGGATGGATAAATGAATAAGTAAATAAATAAATAGGTAAATAAATGAATAGATAAATAAATAGATAAATGAATAAATAAATAAATGAAAAAATAAATAAATAAATAGATACATAAATATGTAAATAAATAAATCAAATGTGTTAGTAGGTTATAAAAAAGCAAAGTTGGTGAAAATTTGATACAGTTGTCAAAAGGCTCCATCATTAGATATTTAACCATACAAACTCATATTTTGTTTTACCAAGTAGAAATTAGACAAAATGGCAAATGGCTAATTTGGAATCAGATAATGCAGGATAGGTAATGATTTATATTATTTAAGGGATATCTTTTTTTCTACATTAGGGTGATTGCGGAATTTCAGGGGCTATTTCTTTCATTTTAAACTGGCTGAATTTTAGGGGTAACAAGCAATTATGCAGGAAAAGCAAATATCGTATTTTTTGGTAAAGCACAATATAAGTACCTGTTATACGTATATCATTATTCCTCCATAGTTGGAGTATTGATTGTCTGAATAATCTTGAATTATTGACAGACTCTAGAAAGAATGGTTGCCCTAAAGCATGCAATTGGGGGACTTTTAGGGGCGATTTGGGCTCTCAGGAGGGCAAAATGGCCCATTTCCCTCATGTATTTTCTACACTGATGAGGGACTAAGACCAAACAGAGTAGGCGAAGTGGGTGTACACCAAGTGGCAATTTGCCAATTTGCGGAGGAGAGAACAGCAGTGATGTTATCTTTACTCCATTAACTAGGTTAGTGGCTTATCATGTTTTCACCTGAAGTAAACTCCAATATGGTGGTCCTTTTCACTAAATCACCTTAAAGGTAAATTCCAGTTTTGGGAACGATCTCAAAATGACTTTTTACAGAATTTAATAGAATGATCACCAAAGTGTCTGTTTGTATGAATAAAAAATATGTGCCAAAGGATTCTGGAAGAAATTGTGTAATTGCTGAGAAATAAGCAAAATAAGCGCGGATTCGGTCACTTCCGTCGGGTCTTTATTCCAGCAATAATAATACACTGTCCCACGTGTGCCTATCTGTGTTGGCGATCTTCAGTGTGATCGTTTTTTAGCTAGATATTATGATTTCACAAAGTTAAGTTTATGTAACTGTACCAGATCTAGATCCACGATGATATATCAATACTTTACCTTGGTTTTACAGACTTTCTCACGAAATCAGTGTTTTACTGCAACTACGTTCATTTAGCTTTAAACCAAAAGTATGTCATGTGCATGTGTCTCCTTGAAGTATGAATGGCTTCATATTGATCAGTGTACCATGCATGCCTATAATGAAATATTAATTGAATTGAAAAGAAATTATTTCTCCACTCCTATTTTAAGATCCTTACATTGGCTCCCTGTAAAACAACGTATTATGTTCAAGATTTTGTCGTTAACTTTCCACTTTGTCCATGGCTCTTCTCCCCAGTACCTCATTTCACTGATCAAAAGTTATACCCCTTCAAGATCCTTACATTCCTCCTCTTCCAGTTCTCTCATTACCCCAAAAGTTTTCAAAATCAAGTTATGGAATAGCCTCCCTAAAAACATTAAACAGTGCTTGACCTCTGAAACTTTCAAATAATACCTTAAAACATTTTTCTTCAATTCTTCTTAATTTTCTTTATATAAATTATAATTTCCTAAAAAGCGCCTTGAGCACTCTACAGAGTGGATTTGGCGCGATATAAGTCTAATTATCATTATTATTATAATTATTATCATTACTTTACAAATACATTATAACCCAATGGGCAAGCCTTGCATCTAAAGCATTCTCTATGCCAAAAGTATGGGCAATTTCATAGTGAGCCATCACATCCCTGTTATAGCTTATTGCTGTGTTCAAAGTTTTTATTTATTAAAGAAAAAAATATAAGATTTTATGATAGATGTTTTGAGCTGAACTGGAATTTGAGTGAAGACCTTCTTATTCACAGTTAAGACACTAATCCAATAAACCGTAACACCAACTTTTTTATAAATGATTTGTGAAATGTATAGCTTTCCTTGTCTCCTCCAGGTATAGGCCATGATCCTAAAACCGACCATTGAGATGCGCTCTCATAGTTTGATAATATCTTGAACTGAGGGTGTATTTAAACTGAAGACCTTCTTATTCTCAGTTATCCACTTAACCATCAAATTTGTTTCTTGGCTTCTCCAGACATATAGGCCACAATCCTTAAACCAGCCACTGAGATGCTCTCTCATCCCCCAAACCTCATCTATGCAAATAAGCAGAGCACTCCCAGGGACCGTATATACAGTTCAGCGGATGCCCTTACAGTTTGCGAGGTCGGTATTAGTATCCATCGAAGCGATACGTGGGCGAGGATTTGTGTCCAATTATCATTTAATTTACAAGTAGGCAAGTCGACAGTGAAGCCGATCTGAGTGAGTTAGACGGGGGATTATAGGCATGGGTGTGTAGATTAGGAGGGGTGCGGATGAAGGGGAAGGATGGAGGGGTGTAGAAAGGGCGAGAGGTGGATGTAGGGGATTGTGTTGGGAACATGAGAAGAGATAAGGATTAAGGGAGGGGTGGTTCAGCGGGAGGGAGAGAAAGGGTTTTTATAATAATAAGGGGGGAAAATAAGATAGAGGGAGTATATAGAAAGGGTGGGGATGGATCGAGGAAACATAAAGGATTAATTAGTAGGTCTAGAATAAGAAGGGGTTAAAGATGGAGGGGAAGGATAAAGGATTAGTGGGCGGAAAATAATCTGGTGTAGAGAAAGGGGATGGATGATACTGTGTAGGAAGGGTATGTATGGGGTGGATGTAAGGGTTTAGGATGGGAGCATGGGAGGAGATTAAGGAGTAAGGATGAAGGAGGGGTGGAGAAGGGTGTGGGGAAAATAAGATGAAGGGATGAGGCTACAGGGAGGATAAATGATTAGTGGGTGGAAAGGATGAACGGGTGTAGGATGGATTATTGGAGGAGAATTAAATGAAAGAGATGGATGCATATGAGGAGATTAAGGAGTAAGAATGAAGGAGAGCCAATGGAGGGGGTGAAGGGTGGGGGTGAAGGGGTGAGGGTACCAGAAGGATAAAGGATTAGTGGGTGCAGGGTGTAGGATGGATTATTGGAGAATTAAATGAAAGAGATGGATGCATAGGAGGAGATTAAGGAGTAAGAATGAAGGAGGGCCAATGGAGGGGTGGAAAAGAGTGTGGGGGGAAGGGGATGGAGGTATGAGGGTATCGGAAGGATAAAGGATTATTGGGTGGAAATGATGAAGGGGTGTAGGATGGATTATTGGAGGAGAATTAAATGAATGAGATGGATGCATGGGATGAGATTAATACCCCTTTCATAAACCCAATAAAACACAATTATGCGGCTAATAGCAGCATAATTTGGTCGTAAAATCAGAGGAGGACAAGAGTTATCCGCATTATTCTGATGCTGCTATTATCCGCATAATAGCGGCATCGGGACAAGATTTTGAGTTTATGAACGTATTTCCAAATAATGCGGATAATTGCCATGGTGCGGTCACAAGGTCACCCTTTTCCAACACAACCGCATTGGAGGGGGCGTGTCCAGTTGTCATGACGATTATCCGCCTTTTTCAGGACGGGCACTCGTAAAAATAATTTATGGAGTTTGTGAACGCAATTTTTATTGAATTATCCGCATTACTCTTAGGCGGCTAATTGGAGGATATGTTTTATTGGGTTTATGAAAGGGGTATTAGGAGTATGAAGGAGGGTCAATGGTAGTATGTGGGGAGAATGATTTAATTAAGAGGGTTATATAGAAGGGATGAGAGAAGGAGAAGGTTAAAAGGATCAGTGGGTGGAAATGATGAAGGGGTGTAGGGTGGATTATTGGAGGAGAATTAAATGAGAGAGATGGATGCATAGGAGGAGATTAAGAAGTAAGAATGAAGGAGGGCCAATGGAGGGGGTGAAGGGGTGAGGGTACCAAAAGGATAAAGGATTCTCGGGTGGAAAGGATGAAGGGGTGTAGGGTGGATTATTGGAGGAGAATTAAATGAATGAGATGGATGCATGGGAGGAGATTAAAGGAGTAAGAAGGAGGGTCAATGGTAGTATGCGGGGAGAAAAGTTTAATTTAATAGGGTTATATAGAAGGGATGAGAGAAGGAGAAGGTTAAAAGGATCAGTGGGTGGAAAGGATGAAGGGCTGTAGGATGGGTGAGGATCAGATAAACCTGAGGTGAAGGTAGAAGGGTTTTGAAGTATGTGTGGGAGGGAAACAGTCAAATGATTTGAGATGGATGTAGAGGATATATGGTTTTAAAAGGCAAGCAAAAGAGGAAAAATGGAAGGATGCGAAACACCGATGAGTGCATAGATCAAAAAGGTTAAGGGGTCGTGAAGGGAGTCAAATGATGAAGAAATGAGGGATGGGCAATGTCATCTGACAGTCTGGCGGTGAGTGGGTGCAAGAATGAGATGATATGGAAGTGTAACATAAGTAAGAAATCAAACTAGAAAGAAGCCCTATTTGGAAACAGATGGACTTGCTCAGCTTAGGTTTAATGTCACAAAACAAGAATAATATATGCTAACTACTATGTATTTGACTCACAGCAAGAATTAGATCATTTTGGTGATTTCTCAATCACTTTGAAAGAGTTTCTTTCAAAAACTCATGAGTTATGGCCAGACTTATTTTTATCATTGTGATACCATAGCTGAAAAACTAGTAATTTATTCTTTTTCGATAGTTTGGTGGAAATTCCTGCTTTTAATCATTCGCTTTAACATTTGTAAAATCAGCAGAGAAGTAAATCTCGAAGTTTATTTAATTAAATTTTAATGCTGCCATCTGTTGGTGATTGATGAATAGTTTGGCTTTAAATTATGCTTTGTGCATTTTTGTTAATAGATAAGGAAGCTATTTTTGTTCATATCAAATGCATGAGCAATATGAGCCAGGGTAATAATATCCAAGTTCTTTGGAAGCGCATAAGGACGTATGTCATAACATGATATGCACTATACAGGTACTGCATTATAATGTTCATTATTATTGATATAATATCCATGGGAAATAAACACTTCATTTGAATTTATACAGTTTTATAAAATGTAATGCCAAAAATTTCTTATTTGTCATATTCTGATGCAAATTGCATTTTACTCATAGAATATGATTATTCTTTCTCAAAATAGGTGGTTTTTTTTTTTGCTTGAAATGTTTAACTTGTGCCATAGGTAGATTGCCAATCCGTCAACTGCCAACTCGTCCCCTCACCACGTGGTCTACTTTAATTTAGTCTAATGCCATTCCGTCCGTCAACATTTCGTCTAACTATTTGGTCCAATCATCACTTTGTGTAATCACCATTTCGTCTATGACCATTTCGTCTCCTAACCAATTGGTCTAATATCCATTTCATTTTGCACAATTAACACTTAGTCCAATTATTAGACCAAATGGTATATGGACTAAATGGCTATTGGACCAACTGGTTATTAGACGAAATGGTACGTGAGTGGACGAGTTTGCAATTAGACCATGTCAATAATGTACGAACAGATGGTAGACCAAATGAGGCATTTGGATGAATTGGCATTAGGCAAATTGAAAATAAACCGTGCCATATGGTGTCTGATGACCTAGTGTATCAAAATGCGACATTTAGTTTAGGAAGTGATGGAGAATAGGGAGAGGAGTAGTAATAAGAGAAGGTGAATTTACAGAAGAAAATTGAGAAATAGAAGAAAAAGAGTAAAAAAGGGTGGAGGGAGAGAGAAATAAAAAAAGAGAAAGTATGCATGCAAAGGAAAATGAGAAGAATAAAGTGTCAAGTTTCATTTCATTTATTTCCATTTCATATGATAAAGATAACAATAAACATACAAACATAACAGAATGAACGTCACAAGGAATACTTAAGTTATTATAACTAACATCTTAGGTGATGATCAGTAAGTTAATAAATTTTGTTTCAATACACATTTTGATAGTTCAACAATTTACAGCTTAACAGCTTACAGCTTATGAAAATAAATATTAGAAATGAGGGACTTATTGAAAAGCGGTCATATATTAAAGAGAATGGGTATAAAAAGAGAAAAAGAAAGAAAACAAAAGAAGGAAGAAGAAGGAGTCAAGTCTGGAGGAGGAAGAGGAAAGAGAAAGATGAAGGGAAAAACAAACAAGAACAGGAGGAGAACAATGATTGTGGAGAAGAAGAAAAGAATGAAGGAGAAGAAGAATAATAAGAAGAAATGATGAAAAATGAGTTATCTTTTCTTTCTTGTTTTGACCCAACTTACGTTGAAATAATACTCCCATGGCCCAGAATCATATGATATATATGTTTTTCTATAGTTTTTCTTGAGATGAATAAAGATGCCCGTAAATATGAGCACATACTCTTTTCAGAAATGAATACTTTGCTTCGAGTCAGCATACATACCATATCAAATGTCAAGTGCTAGAAGGATGTATTGTCTATAATTCTATGTAGATATTTACAACCTTTTAGCTCTCAGCGGATGATATATTGTGCTGTAAGAAAAAGATAATGGATGCACACACATAATTCTTCATCACACCTCCACACAACGATTTCAAAAGGATCATGAATACAGCAGGATTGAGATTCTATTTCATCGTATTGTTGTTTTTCTCCCTTTGTGTACATGTACCTGTTATAATTCATTTTCCAGGCATGAAAGCATTGCTGGATCCTCATCAACAATTCTAATTTTATTTGCTCGAGATTTTTCTTCGTGTCTCGGCAGTATTTGCCTCCGGTCATGTTGATCATGTTGCAATAGGCTAGTCCCGTGCAGCAGATCGCGTTTCCGCGAATGCCGTGTTCACACGATGTTTATTTTTTATGATTTTTATGATGACAGGATGAAATAGCATACCATTCTACACTAGATAACCTCTTTGCATAGGTGAGTTCACATGCATTTTCTTTTTTTATTATGTGAGGCAGGCAAAAAAATATATATACATTTTCAGGGGCTGCTTTTCACATTGAAAATGAACGAGGATTTCCAGTTCAGGGCTCCATTTTTTTTTTAGTTTCCAGGGCTTTTTGAGCGTTTCGCGGGCTAAATCGCCCCCAGCTCATATATATATTTTCCCTGATGTCATGAGGATGAAGTAGCCTGCCATTATACACTAGATCACATCTTCTTTGCTTAGGTAGTGCGTTCACACAAGGTTTAGGTTTTTTTTCTATTATTATGTCAGGATGAAATAGCCTACCATTACACACTAGATTACCTCTTTGTGCTTGCTTTTAAGATGTGTTCAAACATCTACTTGTTTTTGCTTTGTTATTCCTTTTTTTCTGGATGGGTTACATGCGTACTGGAAAGAAGACATTAGCCCATATTCTGAACTCAGGTTTAATAAAGAAAATGTTTAACTATTGAGAGCCAAATGTGAACAAATCTCCAACAGTAGAGGTTCATCATCAGCACATTTGTGACCAGCCACCCAAAAACCAACAATAAGTCACACAACATCAAAACCCATTTTTATATCTCTAAACGTTTTGAACATATACCAACTCAATAAATATTGCACAATGATCTTAATGTTTAAATATCATAAACAAATCCTTCCAAGTGCATTAAATAACATGTTTTCTCTTAATAGCAGTATTCACTCTTATAATACAAGAAGTTCTTCTAAATTCCATATTGGTAAAGTCAATAAAGAGTTCATGTTACAATCCATATGGTACTCGGGCCCATCTTTCTGGAACTCCCTTACCTCATCCATTCTTGTTTCCCCTTCTCCAAATGTATTCAAACGAAGACTCAAATTATATCTGTTATCTCATGATTTGGATTATTGATAATTTGACCAAATTCCTTGCTTTGTATTTGTATTGTATTTCAGTGTATTTGAATGTTTTTATTTATGTATTTTAATGTATTTCAATTTTCTTCTCATTTTCCTTTCTAAAACATGTTTTTAATTCTTCAATTCTATGACTTTCTCTCGTAGGATTACTGCCTCGACAAAAACTTAATGTTTTTTTTTCAGTATTCTTCAATTCCATCCTTTTCTTGATATCTCTGTATCACTTTATTTAACATAAGCATGTTCACATGTATATCTTTTAATGTCTATTTTTGTTTTACAATCTGTTATTATGCCTACATGCATTTATCTGTACATATTTTTTTTAACAGAATTGAAATAAATTGAATTGAATTGAACATGAACTTTGTGATTTTAATTGAGTTTGAACAACACATCATATTAAAGCTTTAAAGTGGCATAACAATAACTCACTCATATACCTGATCGAATGCAGAGAAAACAAAGTGAGAGCTTCAGAAAATAAGGAGAAAACAACATTTGAAGTTTGTGTTCACTCAAGCATGAGATGTGCACACTGTGCTATATGTTAATTAAACTTCCAAGCAGTCCTCAAAAACTTGTGTCAAAGAAACTCTTGTAGCTTGTATTCTATTGAACTTCATTAATCATTTTTTTTGCAGTAAAGAGATGAATTAGGTACTCCTTCAGACAAGCTAAGTTTTGAATTTATCCTTTTTTGAAGACCAATTTACTATTTTGGCTATTAAGAGAAAACCTTCCCTGGCGACTTATTAGTGGCATTTTGTATAAATGCAGGTATTTTTGACACAGAATTTGACATGGACTAATAAACTTTCAACAACTTTGGTGCAAAATATATTTGGGGGAAAAGTGACCATTGTTATTAGAATCTTGGCACTGTAAGACTTTAAATTTTGTAATGAAAAAGTCACAAAATCTAAAATTATTTCTGCATTCCTTTTCTTATTAGAAGCAATGTATTTTTAGAAGTTATTCAAGGGTTCAAGCCACACAATACAAAATGGACAACAGAATTTCTTTTGTTTGTGTAACCAATTTATGTTACCAGTATCATGTTTAAGGGTCAATTATACATTTTTTAAAAAGATTTTAGTCGTAAAATTGTGATTGAAAATATTTGATCTTTGAATTTAGCCTTTTCTTCATTTGTCTCTCTCTATATATATAGTCCAAATTTAAAGAAATGGACCAAGGGGAAAATTGACAAATATTTTGACAGAATGTGTAACTAATTTTTTTTGCCAGTATCATGTTTAGGGGCCTATTCAAACAATGGTTAGATGTTATATTTGTATTAGGTTTTATCATTAAAATTTTGATTGAAAATACTTGAATAGTGAATTAACACTTGTCTCGATTTGTTTCTATATAGTCCAAATTTAGAGAAATGGGCCAAGGGGATAATTTTGAATTTGTGTTTTAACCAATTTTTTTCCATATCATGTTTGAAGTCCTTTTCAGTACATTGTAATTCTTGATTGCATCAACAAATTTGTGATCAATTTTTGTAATCAGATACTTAGCTTACTTAACCTATCAGAAAAAATCCCCCCCCCTTCGAAAACATGGATAGATAAACAAAGTTAAAGAACAAATTAAAGGATAAAATGTCTGAAAATTGGTTTTAATTCCCAAAAAGAATGGACAATCCTTAAGGAGGGCCTCTTGGTTGAAAGTAATATAATTTGAAATAAAATGATTAAAATCAAACTACCAAAGCACTGAGAATTTCCTGAAAATCAGAGTAAAAATGAGTTATTGGTTGTTTCGTCGCTAAAACAGTAGCTGTGTATGTACAGGGATCATGAGGGATCTGGCATTTCACCCCCGAAATACTCAAAAGAGCCCTTGAAACTAGGAAGAGAGCCCCGGAAAATACTCATTCATTGCATTGTTAAAGCGTATCCAATGTTGCAGATTTAGGAAGTAACTTGTGAAATGTAGCCCCCCCCCCAAAAAAAAAAAAATAGCCTGTCAATGTATAATGAATTTGGTTGTGGTGTCAAATCCCAACTTTTCTTTTTTAAGAGGGGGGGGGGCTGATATTTGACAGAAAGCCTGTTGGTTTCACCCATGGTATCAGGTGTTCTCATTACCCACAATGCATAGCCTCTAGCTTGAAACCCCATCCACCGTGTTTCCTACCCGGAATCTTCAGGCGGCATTTGCCCCGGTCACCAAGACATCGTCAAAATGGAAGAAGGGCTGGGAGGGAAGCCTGTCTTTCATGGGCATAGTTCAATTATCATTGGAAAGTGCCCCTCGGCCAATGACTCCACGGTAAACAAGACCCCTTTCCAGAATATAAATACAATTAACCAATCAATGCCTCACACAATTCCTTCTGTTCACTGAATTCCAAATGGCGGGAAAATACTTTAACATCCCTGTTGTTGCGTTTCAACCAGGTCTCGCTTGGAGCTCCCTTTATTCTTTATTAATTCCTTTGTTTTTTCGAGTATGTGTGTATTCTTAAAGTTGTGTTTTTTTGCCACTTGCCCCCACTCTACGGTGTTGGAGGTGTTTTCCACCATTTTGTTTTGCTGTGACCGATCAAAGAGGAATGGACGATCATCAGTCTGAGGAAGAAAATAAGGTGAACGTCGGAGGAAACCTGCTCCAGTTCTTGGTGTATGTCTTTAACATTCTCTCATATTTTATTTTCAAATTCTATTATTATTAACTAATTATTATAGAATGGAAGTGATTTCATAATGTGAATTGAATACAGTGGTGCCCAAAAGTTAGTGAACCCCACAAGAAAATGGACATGAGTTCATGTTCGGCCATGTTGCAGATATTTGGTTGTGAGGTCAGGTGACAAAAATATTACGTTCAATAAAGTTTTTGTCTCTGGGTTCACAGAACATTAGAGTGATGTTGTCTACATTCAACACTCAGCATGAAGGAGTGCAATTTGTGGAGGGGTTCACTATCTTTTAAGCATATATATAAGATATATTTTAAGTTAAATACATGTAAGATGTAACTGATATGAACAGACCTTTAGTCTTTTTATATATAAAGAGTTTCCTGGTCTATATCTTTGGTTTTAGTTTACCTGTGATGTGATATTTACTGGTATATAGCATGTAATATAACACTTTTGGGACTTTAGTTCTGTGTTATAGTTTCCACTTGGTACATGTACATGTATGTCTTCATAATGGAAAGGTCAGTGACAAAGAAGATACTTTTCTTTAAAAAGTTGAAAATCAGTGTGAGTTTGAAGATCATCTCTAGTTATGATAGCAACGTTAACCAATCTGGAACTCGACGAGGGGATTGCCAATATTTGTCTACTGGTCTACTTCCATTTGGTCTTATCCCAGAAGACCTAATCCCATTTTGTCTTTTTTTCTAATAATTTTTTGATATAATTGCCATGTAAGCTATTTACCATTTCATCTAATCCACTTTGTCAAACATCGCTTAGTCAATATGTTATAGAAGAATTAGTAATGAACCAAAATTTCATTTTAGAAAAGTAAAAAAAATAGACCATTGACAATTTTTTAATAGGCTAAGAAGACCAAGAGTGTTGTTGATTAAATGGCAGGCGGGTAGCCATCCCTTTCCTCCTAAAAGAAAGAGAGAAGGAGAATAAGATTTTGGAAGAAAATACATTGTATCTTTTCACTGCACACTAATCAATCGGCATTCAGCATTAACATTGTTGTTGCTTTCCGAACTAGGAAACTTACATGTGTGGGACCAAACACTGACAGACATTATAGTGATATAAGACCAAACGAACACTTTAGGTAAACTTTGACCAATTTGGATTAGACCAAGTAGATGGGCCAAATTGAATAAGACCAAACGTACAAACGTTTAGACCAAGTAGTGTGGGACCTTACTTCTTCTTCTTTGTTGATCTTCCCCCGGTATTCGAGGATCAGCGGCTATCCGCAGGTTGGTTGTTGTGTTGTAGTAATTTCTCTAAGCGTATTATGTTCAAGATTTTCATTGTGTTCATGGCTCATCTCCCCAGTACCTTATTTCACTTATCAAAAGTTATACCCCTTCAAGATCCTTACGTTCCTCCTTTTCCAATTCTCTTGTTACCCCCAAAATTTCCAAAACCTGGGGTGAAAGATCATTTGTTTACTCATCCTCTAAGCTATGGAATAGCCTCCCTCAAAACATCAAACAGTGCTTGACTTCTGAAACTTTCAAACATTACCTCAAAACATTTCTGTTCAATTCTTCTTAATTTCTTTTATAATTTCCTAAAGAGCGCCTTGAGCACTCTACAGAGTGGATTTGGCGCGATATAAGTCTAATTATTATTATTATTATTATTAAGCGAATATGATGAATTTTAAGAATGTATCTGAAGCAGTGGGTCATAACATTGGCAGCAAGAGTGACAGATAGGTAACACTTACACTAACAGATATTTGACAAAAAAGGTTAGTGATATGAGACCAAGTGAACGCTGGAAAAGTCATATTCGACCAAGTTGGATTAGATCGACCTATATCATGTGAAAGCTCCCTGGGTTAGGAGAGTTCATATAGCATTTGGAGAAATTCTTTGATCGGGTGGGATCAATTTGGTTTCACAAGTCTGTTATCATTTGGTTTCAAATTTGTTTAGATGGAAACTGATGCCTTTTTGCCTCTCATTATGGCTTGATAAGTGGGCGTCTTCAAATTCAAGGAGGAGAACTAATGTCGTATAACCGCTTGGAGGGTTATTTGTTTTGTTCGCTATCATTCATTTGGTAGAGATATTTTGGTATTTGTTCATGTGGCGAAGTCCACTTTTCAAAAGAGCTGTTGGAAATTGTTCATTAAGCGTTCTCATTATTTGCTTGTATTTGTTCTCTGAGATTTCCATTCAGCTCTGATTCACAGTATGTTTTTGTCTTTCAGTGGAAATTCACTTTGTTTACATGTCAGTATTGATGATATGATATTTCAACTTGTGACTGATTAAGTCAATTCATTTGAAAATTCTGATAACATACAGTTCATTATTACCAATGGATAATTCATTCAATCATTCATTAGGTGGTTGAAAATAATGCTATTTCCAGGGGTGTGAGAGTTCAGATTTTTATCTGATTTCAGATTTTTTTTGTTTTGATTTTCAGCTTATTTTTGGCTTTTCTCTGTATAAAAAGTATGGGAGCTCTTTCTATTTCAGACTTTTTCAACACTCTTCAGCTTTTTTCAGATCTTTTTATTTGTGATCACTCACACCCCTGTATTTTCTGTTCATGGTGTCTAACTATTTTGTTTTGTATATAGTATATATATATATTATCATCTTCAGTAGAATCAGGCCATAATTCTTATCTGGGTGACCAGAGCTTTTATAATCACAAAAACGAGAATAAGAAATTCTCTGTAGGCTTCATGTCTTCAATGTGCAGTAGCCGTCCATCTGTGGCCTTTGTATATTTTCAATCACAAACTGTATACAAATGGAAATTTACAGCCAACAGTAGTGTCATTAAATGCACACTTGCGAATTATTGCTCGATCATGAGTAATTTTATGCTACTGTGATAAAAAAAAAGGCACCTTCAATCTGCTCTCAGACAATATAAATCTTGGCCAGCAATTACCGCACATACATGGATCGTACTGTGTGCCTGCGAGGGAAATTTCATTTTAGAAACTGAATTAATATTTGATCCAAGCTTTTTATCATCTTCTGCTCAGCATGCATCTATTGGAACTCTGCTTGATGTCTTGAAATACGAATGCGATTATATATATATGCATTCATTGATAGAGGAACACTTTAAATGGAAACAATTCATGCAGTAAATATATCTGCGATTACTGAAGGAAGGCAATCACATTGTGTTGAAATATCATGTAGTTTTTTTTTTCATTCTTATTTCAGGAAATTCATATTCAATCTCCCATAAAGCATGGGCCAGCCTTTGAAATGCTTCATGAAATACCTCAGGCGGCCTAGTAGTAGAATGTTTAATTTTCTACTCTTTTGAGTGTTAATTTTTATTCACAATATCCACAATAACACTTATGAAAAAAACACTGCAGCCAAGGGCCAAAATGATTTTTTTTATTATTTTGCAAGAGTATCTAAATTACACAAGTTATTACAAGGAAATAGGAATTACTATTATGTAACTATATGATAATAATATTGGTAAATTGAATCCACTTCATTATGATATAGTATCTACTTCAATATGTACTCTTGCAAATATATCTGCCTATTAACATATAATAATAATAATAATAGGCATTTATATAGCGCCATCTATCTAGAAATATTCTATTCCGAGGCGCACAAGAAAAGAAAGAAAGTTTGGATGAGTGTCAATCATTTAACTCTTTGCTTGCTGAATTAATTTTGGAGGATAATAATGACAATTGTTTCCATGATATCTTCTTTAATTCAAGATTTCAATATTGCACCATTGATAATTACTATTATTTAGATGTTATCCAAGAACTGTTGTCTTTTATTAGCTTATCCAATTTGAAGATAGGAGAGAAAACTAATTATTACGATTGTTGAATTCAATTGTACGAATGTGCAAGGTTGCAACATCAGCACGCAAAGAGTTAATAATAACATAATACATATTAGAAACAAGTTGTTTAATATTCACTTCCATTAATTCTTATTCCCCATGTGAATTCAATATACATGCACTATGAATAAGATGATAGACAAGCCATTAATGCAATTATTTGTTTGGTATGTTATGTGTGAAGGACAAAGAATTAATTTAAATCTAAATGGAAATTCATATTCTTGATACACCAGGTAGTCCGGGTTATAATTGAGCAAGGTGCCACAAGAAAAAGGAGAAATTTTCATGTAGTGCTTCTAAACCAGTTTTTTACGCTGAATATGAATATATGAGGTAACCAGGCTGTATCCTGAAAATTAACCCGTGAGGGCGCTTTTTTCAAAATGGCCGCCAAATTTTCAGAACATTTGAATTTTCGTACATAGATTTTGACATAAATATTCCATTGCCACAAAATTAGTGTCATATGAAAGACAAATAAATTTTCTACAATTTGGTACTATTTATAGGGGATAAGTAGGTCATTTGGCTGAGATTTTAAGTAGAAAACTGCATTTTTTGTCATTTTTTCCCAAAAATTGAAAATTGAGCAAATACATGATTTTACATAATTCTAAGAAAAATGAATGAATTACCTTGAAATGTTTCAGAAAACTTTATTGATATACTTTTATTGTGTGGATGAAATTCCAACTCTGTATCATTCTTCTTAGCAAATTTATAAGGTATCAAACTTGAATACTTCAATTTCAGAAATGTCGCTTTTTGTATGCATTTCCATAGACTAATACGTATAACATGTACTGTACATGTATAATATGTATAATGTATAGTTTAATAAAATTTAAATGCAATTATCTCCGCTTTTTAACCACTTGGAGAGTTAAGAGTAGGCTTTTCTCTATCAGCTACATAAAACAAAATGTTGGCACATCAAGGCCTGACCCTCTCATGGGGTGGGGGTGTCGAAGTCACCCCCCCCCCCTTGCCCTTGGCTATATCATGTTGTTGTATATTGCCTATTTGTTGGAAAAATCTCTGTTTTTTGGAGCACCCATTGAAGCAAAAACAGGCATTTCTGCTATACAGAACAGTCACTTTGATTGCTTTGAAACCACTTTGAGAGGAAAGAGTATATAGGCTTTGTTCTACCAGCTACATACAAAGTGGCACATCGAAGCCTACCCCTCTCGGGGGGGGGGGGGTTTTGCTTAATATTGCCAATTTATTTGAAAATTCACAATTTTGAACCCAACATTGAGGCCAAAAATCGTTTGTGCTTTGTTGTACACCCCATTTTATTGATTTGAAACCACTTAGAGAGGAAAGAGTAGAGTTTGTTCTACCAGCTACATATAAATAAGCACTGGCACATTGAACCCTAGCCCTCTCATGGGCTGTCTAAGTCACCCCCCCCCCCCTCCATATCATGTATATTGCTGATTTATTGGATATTTCACCATTTTGGATCACCCATTCAGGCAAAAGCGCGTTCCTACTATATAGTACAGCCAATTTTATTTTCTTGCAATGACTTGGAGAGGAAAGATTAGGCTTTGCTTTATCAGCTACATATCAAGAAGTGTTGGCAAATCAAAGCCTATCCCCTTCAGAATGTTCAGGGGGCTGTAGAATTTACCCCACCAATTTTCGGTAATTGACTATCTATTGGACAGTCACAATTTGCATCACCCATTGAGGCAAAGGGCGTTTCTACTATATAGTACAGCAAATTTCTTTTCTAGCAATGACTTGGAGAGGAAAGAGTAGGCTTTGCTCTATCAGCTACATATAAAGAAGTGTTGGTAAATCAAAGCCTATCTCCTTCAAGCGGCTGTAGAAGTTACCCCACTAATTTTCGGTTTTGGGCTATTTGTTGAAAAGTCACCATTTTGGAGCCCCCATTGAAGCAAAAAGGCGTCTCTGATATATAGTTCTGCCACTTGTAATGCCTTGAAACCACTTAGAGAGGAAAGAATAGGCTTTGCTCTATCAGCTACATAATTTTGTGCTGGCAAATAAAAGCCTACCCCCTTCTGGGGGCTGTCGAAATCACCCCCTCACCCCTTTGCGTTATTACCTATTTATTGGAAATTCACCTATTTTGAGCCCCCATTGAGGTAAAAAGACATCTCTGATATAAAGTTCTGCCACTTTTATTGCCTTGAAACCAATTAAGGAGGAAAGAATATGCTTTGCTCTACAAAGAAGTGCTGGCACATTGAAGCTTACCTATCTTGGCGGCTGTCAAATCACCCCACCCCTCTTGTATTATTGCCTAATTATTTGAAAATTCACAATTTTTGAGCCCCCATTGAGGCGATATGCACTTCTGCTGTATAAAACACCCAATTTCATTTTCTTGAAACCACTTGGAGAGGAAAGAGTAGGTTCCCATCTTTCAGCTATATATAACGAATTGCTGCCACATCGAAGCCTGACCCACTTCAGGGGACTATATAGATGTTACCCCACCTTTTTTACGATTTTTTCCAATTCATTGGAAAACTCGCCATTTTGGAGCCCCATTGAGGCAAAAAAGTGTTTCTGGTATATAGTAGAGCCACTTCTTTATATGTAGCTGTTAGAGGAAAGCCTACTCTTTCCTCTCCAAGTAGTTTCAAGGCGGTAATAGTGGTAGAACTATATATCAGAACCGCCTTTTTGCCTCAATGGGGGCTCCAAAATGGTGAATTTTCCAATAAATAAGCAATAATGAAAAAGGGGTGGGGTGATTTCAACAGCCCTCTGATGGGGATAGGCTTTTATTTGCGAGCATGTCTTTATATGTAGCTGTTAAAGCAAAGCCTATTTTTTCTCTCCAAGAGTTTTCAAGGGTGAAAAAAAGGCAGAAACATAATCAGAAATGACTTTCTGCCCCAATGGGGGCTCCAAAGTGGTGATTTTTGTCTCACCTGCATAGCAGAGTGAGACTATAGGCGCCGCTTTTCCGACGGCGACGGCGGCGGCGGCGGCGGCGGCGACGGCGGCGGCGGCGGCGACGGCGGCGTCAACACCAAATCTTAACCTGAGGTTAAGTTTTTGAAATGACAGCATAACTTAGAAAGTATATGGACCTAGTTCATGAAACTTGGCCATAAGGTTAATCAAGTATTACCGAACATCCTGCCTGAGTTTCATGTCACATGACCAAGGTCAAAGGTCATTTAGGGTCAATGAACTTAGACCATGTTGGGGGAATCAACATCAAAATCTTAACCTAAGGTTAAGTTTTTGAAATGTCATCATAACTTAGAAAATATATGGACCTAGTTCATGAAACTTATACATCAGGTTAATCAAGTATCACTGAACATCCTGCATGAGTTTCACATCACATGACCAAGGTCAAAGGTCATTTAGGGTCAATGAACTTTGGCCGAATTGGGGGTATCTGTTGAATTACCATCATAACTTTGAAAGTTTATGGATCTGATTCATGAAACTTGGACATAATAGTAATCAAGTATTACTGAACATCCTGTGCAAGTTTCAGGTCACATGATCAAGGTCAAAGGTCATTTAGGGTCAATGAACTTTGGCCAAATTGGGGTATTTGTTGAATTACAGCCATAAATTTGAAAGTGTGTTGGTCTAGTTCATAAAACTTGGACATAAAAGTAATCAAGTATCACTGAACATCCTGTGCGAGTTTCAGGTCACATGATCAAGGTCAAAGGTCATGTAAGGTCAAAGAACTTTGGCCACGTTGGGGGTATTTGTTGAATTGCCATCATATCTCTATAAGTGTATTGGTCTAGTTCATAAAACGTGGAAATAAGAGTAACCAAGTATCACTGAACATCTTGTGCGAGTTATAGTAGTTTTCAAAATCAGCACTGCTGCTATATTGAATCGCGTGATGCAGGTGAGACGGCCAGAGGCATTCCACTTGTTTCAATAAATAGGCAATAATGCAAAAGGGATGGGTGATTTCGACAGCCTCCTGCTGTTTGCCTGCACTTTTTTATATGTGGCTGATAAAGCAAAACCTATTCTTTCCTCCCTAAGTGGTTTCAAGGATTTAAAAGTGGCAGAACTATATATCATAAACGCCTTTTTTCCTCAATGGAGGCTCCAAAATGGTGAATTTCAAGGGGGGGGGTAATTTCGACAGTCCCCTAAAGGGAGTAGGCTTTTATTTGCCAGCACATCTTTTTCTGTAGCTGATAAAGCAAAACCTATTCTTTACTCCCTAAGTGGTTTCAAGGCAGTAATAGTGGAAGAACTATATCAGAAATGCCTTTTTGCCTAAATGGGGGCTCCAAAATGGTGAATTTTCCAATAAATAGGCAATAATGCAAAAGGGGTGGGGTGATTTCAACAGCCTCCCGGAGGGGGTAGGCTTTTATTTGCCAGCACTTCTTTATATGTGGCTGATAAAGCAAATCCTATTCTTTCCTCCCTAAGTGGTTTCAAGGCAGTAAAAGTGGCAGAACTATATCAGAAACGCCTTTTTGCCTAAATGGGGGCTCCAAAATGGTGAATTGTTCAATAAATATGCTATAATGCAAAAGGGATGGGGTGATTTCAACAGCATCCCGGAAGGGGTAGGCTTTTATTTGCCAGCACTTGTTTATATGCAGCTGATAGAACAAATCCTACTCTTGCCTCTCCAAGTCATTGCAAGAAAATGAAATTGGCTATATAGTAGAAAAGCACTTTTGCCTCAATGGGTGATTCAAAATGGTGTAATTTCCAATAAAAAGGCAATATACATGATATAGAGGGGGAGGGGTTGACTTAGACAACGCCTGAGAGGGATATTTTTCGATGTGCCAGCGCTTCTTAATAATTTGTAGCTGATAGAGCAAAGCCTACGCTTTTCCCTCAAAGTAATTGCAAGAAAATAAAATTGGCTGTATGATATAGAAACGCCCTTATGCCTCAATGGGTGATCCAAAATGGTGAAATTTTCAATAAATAGGCAACATACATGATATAGAGGAGGGGGTGACTTAGACAGCCCCTGAGAGGGCTAGGGTTCGATGTGCTAGCGCTTATTTATGTAGCTGGTAGAACAAACTCTACTCTCTCAAATTGATAAAATACTATAAAGCACAAACGCTTTTTCGCCTCAATGTTGGGTCCAAAATGGTGAATTTCCAAATACATTGGCAATAAGCAAAAGGGGGAGGGGTGGCTTCCCCAGCGCCCTCCCCCCCGAGAGGGGTTGGCTTCGATGTACGTGCCACTTCTTTTGATATAGCTGGTAGAACAAACATGACAAAGCTTACTCTTTTCCTCTCCAAGTGGTTTCAAAGTAATTAAAGTGGCTGTACTGTATAGCAGAAATGCCTTTTGCCTCAATGGGTGCTTCAAAAAATAGTGATTTTCCAATAGGCAATATACAACAACATGATATAGCCAAAGGGGGTGGGGAGGGGGGCTTCGACACCCCCACCCCATGAGAGTGTTAGGCCTCGATGTGCCAACATTTTGTTTTATGTAGCTGATAGAGAAAAGCCTACTCTTAACTCTCCAAGTGGTTAAAAAGCGGAGATAATTGCATTTAAATTTTATTAAACTATACATTATACATATTATACATGTACAGTACATGTTATACGTATTAGTCTATGGAAATGCATAAAAAAAGCGACATTTCTGAAATTGAAGTATTCAAGTTTGATACCATATAAATTTGCTAAGAAGAATGATACAGAGTTGGAATTTCATTCACATGATAATAGTATGTCAATACAGTTTTCTGGAACATTTCAAGGTAATTCATTCATTTTTCTCAGAATTATGTAAAATCATGTATTTGCTAAATTTTCAATTTTTGGGAAAAAATGACAAAAAATGCAGTTTTCTACTTAAAATCTCAGCCAAATGACCTACTTATCCCCTATAAATAGTACCAAATTGTAGAAAATTTATTTGTCTTTCATATGACACTAATTTTGTGGCAATGGAATATTTATGTCAAAATCTATGTACGAAAATTCAAATGTTCTGAAAATTTGGCGGCCATTTTGAAAAAAGCGCCCTCACGGGTTAATTTTCAGGATACAGCCTGGTTACCTCATATATTCATATTCAGCGTAAAAAACTGGTCTAGAAGCACTATATGAAAATTTCTCCTTTTTCTTGTGGCACCTTGCTCAATTATAACCCGGACTAAGGGGAGCGTTTTATGAAAGGACTTGTCAGACGTTTTATCCGACAAGTCCCATTTTATCTGACAGTTGCCATAGTAACAGTGCTTCTTAGCCAATCAACATCAAGGAAAGTTGTCAGATCTGACAAATTGTCGGACAAAACTGTTGATGAAACACTCCCCTGTAGTTTTGTTTTTGGTTTAATAATAACATAATACATATTCATTCTGGATTCAGAGTTGTTAAAATAAAACTTAGTGATATCATATTTTCTTCTCCATTCAATATTTTTTTCTCCCTCAAGCTAAAGCTGGGGTATTAATTCTAACTGCACGTTGTATCCTCTGGAATTAAGCACTGTATTTATCCACCTATCATCATTTTCTTTTTTTCTTTTTTTATTTATCCATATCCCCTTAGTGTACATGTATCCTGATTCTATAATAGCAATTAGTGTATCAGTAATTAAAGTAAACAAATTAATATATTGAAAATTTATTTTGATTCATGAAATATTTTCTCAATTTTTTTTCACAACTGTAGACATCATTTCAAACCTTTTTTTTTTAAATAAATATATAATTGAACATTGGTCATGATTGTTATTTTTTAACATGAAACCTTCTACAGTGAGTATCTTTTTTTCAGCGCTTGCATTTATGGAAATGGATCAATGACAATCGGCAAAGAAATCCTAATTCTTTGGAAAAATAATGGAATTTCTTTGAGTGGTAGGAATATGTTTGAGGTAGCGATTTGAATCAAATGCATCATGGTTCCATTAATTTCAATCAATGCATTTTCTTCAAAGTAAAGATGGTGCATTCCTAGACACTGAAAGACGTGTATATCGCCATGGTAACAACTTACGCTGAATTCATTCATGGTTTAAAAAAATACATGCTTGCAATGAGGGAGAAAATATAGTGAACGAGAGGGAAGAATAAAATCATGTGTGTACGATAGGCATGAAGAGAGAGAGAGAGGATGAGAGAGATTATATCCATACTAAATCTGTTAGAATTGTATATTGCCATGGCAACAACAATTAAGCTGAATTCATTCATGGTTAAATATAATGAATGAGAGGAAAGAATAAAATCATTTGTGTATGATAGGCAAGAAGAGAGAGAGGGAGATAGGGGGAGAGAATCATCCTAACCCCGGTTAGAATTGTATATTGCCATGGCAACAACAATTAAGCTGAATTCATTCATGGTTAAATATAATGAATGAGAGGGAAAAATAAAATCATTTGTGTATGATATGCAAGAAGAGAGAGAGAGGGATGGGGGGAGACTCATCCTAAACCCCTGTTAGAATTGTATATTATCATGGCAACCACTTAAGCTGAATTCATTCATGGTTTAAAAAAAAACAATATGCTTCAATGAGGAAGAAAATAGTGAATAAGGGGGAAGAATAAAAATAATGTGTGGAAGAGAGTGAAAGAGAGAGAAAGGGGGAAGGAGGGAGTGTCTATCCATTCTAAACCTGTGTGAGAATTGTATATTGCCATGGCAACAACTTAAGCTGAATTCATTAATGTTATTTTCATACTGCAATTTCCTGCTGTATATGGTAACGCTCTAAATTACAAAGATTTAAAATAAATCCATTAGATAGGGACCAGTCAAATTTAGGATTTAGTTTTAATCCTGAAGATTCATTTTCAAAATCACAAAGTTCCAATCCCTCGAGATGTAAAAAAAATTAATCATTAGGATTAAAACTAAATCCAGAATTCAATTGGTCCTTAATACAGTCCACCTAGAGAAATTTCAAATCTCTACAACTCAGAGTGAACAGTGGGAGAGAGAGAGGTGAAAGAAGGAATAGCAGGTAGAGATAGAGTGGAGAAAGATAGAGAGATGGGTAGTCAAAGTGACCTATGCACCTATTGCGGATGCTCATCCATTTTGTTTTCATTCTTAATGAAGTATTCTCCCTCTACACATGTTTTCAGACAGTCACACTGTCTGTTTTGGAACTTGATATGGATTCCACCATCCAGTTCCAATTGCAATTAGGTTCTGTATAAATTATATTTAGACCCCGTTTTAGTTGTGGCTCAGTGGTCAAAGTCTTGGCACTTTGATCCCCAAGGTCCAGGGTTCAAATCCCGCTGAAGCACTCAAGACCTTGAGCAAGGCGTTTATCTTTTGACCCAGGTGTAGTTTTATATCCATGAAACATAGAGCATACAATTCCTGAGAGTTTGGGATCATTTCTTGAATAGTCTGTGCTGTTGTGAGCTCCTGAAAATAAGGTACACCCATTGATTATTTTAATTCTTCAATTCCAAATATATTTTAAACAAAACCACCACTTCTCCTTGTTGAAATGCTTGAAAATCAAAAGCTCCCTCAAAGGATTATGCAAACTTATACATAAAAGGGTGAAAAGTTGATATTGTTCTTTCATTAAAATTTGTTTGTTTGAAGAAAAACATTTCAAATCATGAAGGAGTAGCATACTTTGTAATTTTCTTGTCAAAAATTATACTAGATTAAATGTTTTTCTCGATCAAATGACCTCACACTTTTTAATAATCATTATACCCCACATGCAGGAAAACGCTTTATTTCACATCAAAATAGGGAACATGTTTTGTTATGACAGGAACATTCTGTAAGAAATAGTAATTAAGAAATTTAATTGAAAGGAGTTTTGATTGTGCAAATCGATTTACATGAATGCGAGTTCCATAAGTAATTTGCTCAAAATGAGGACAAATCATATTTTGTGTCTAATAATAGTAACCTAATTATCTTTGATTAATTCCCAAGAGTTTAATTACTGAAGAGAAGTGATGAGGATGCAGTTTTCTCTGGTACAATTTTTTTCAAGCAATATTAAATATTGTAAAGATGCTTGCTCTGATATGCTAAATATAGGTTGTGGATTTTAGTTGCTCCCAAAAGGACTAATCTGAAAAAAGGTATTTTGAAATTGAAATTACTTATTGTACATTTTCAGAATTAGCCATCTAACAAGTAGTATAGGCTTCCTTTAACTTTTTACTTTGCAAACTTCCCATTGCTTTTGTGAGTTTCCAGATGCCCTTTATTTTCTTGTCAGCTATTTGATGAAATAGTTTGCTCATGACATCACTTTTATTAGTCAAGAATAAAGAAAATCAAACTGTAAATGGCAGATTAGAAATTAGAATGGGTTAGTTTGTAAAGCCTATAGATTACCCCCCAAAAAAAATTATGATACTAATCCAATTTGTTATGATGTAGAAGATGTGTTTTGATGAATTTACTGATTTTAGATCAAAATTTATTCAGACCAGGTGCCCAGTCAAAAATATTTTATTTTTTTTTTTTTTTTTTTTTTGTGTGTCTTGTTAAAGATAAATGCCATTTGTGGTAATGATCTTGAAATGAGTTAAAACAGAATCCAATAAAATGACCACCAAAGTGTTTGTGTACAGTGTATGAATGAAAATTATGTGCCAAATGGCATTGGAAAAAAAGGTAATTGCTGAGAAATCAGCACAATAAGCACAGAATTCCATAAAATGTTGGGTATTTTTCCAAGCAATATTACACTGTCCCACATATGCCTTTTTGTGTTAGTGATCATCAGAATTGTCGGCTTTCAATTTAGATTTCATGATTTCACAAAGTTAAGTTTATTTCAATGTACCAGATATACTATAATGGTGATAAACTGAATTCAAAAGATTTTGTCATGAAATAATTGTTTGCTGCAACTTCTTTCTTTTACCTAACCCTTTCTCAAACATAGAATGGGCTGAAATTTCAAGATATAATCTTTGTACGTTGCTTTTTAATATCCAATTACTAAATATGTAAAGTAATTGCTCAAATGACTATTTTAAATGAAAAAATTAAAACATTGCTGAGAGGAGATGCAAGATGCAGAATTCGATTCCTATATAAGTTTAAAAACGCCAAATTTAACTTCTAATGACTGAAAAACACATTCAGTGGCTAAGCTATTCAAGAATAGTTCATATTACTGACGCTTTACCACAGTTTTATAATAGATGGGCATTATATTTCTTTTAAATAATATGAATAGAATGATATTGCAAGCAGTTTGTGCCACTTTGTGTATCAATAGTCAAGAATATTGAATAGTCAGGAAGAAAAAAGAGGAAATGGTGTTGCCCCCCTTCTGTCTTATTGTCCCTCTCTCTCTCTTCTTATTTGTCCTCTTTTGTCCTTCATTTTCTACCCCTCTCCTTTTCTATTCTCCCCCAAATCATTTAATTAATTTGATTATTAAATGACAAATACTTCATACAACACCTGCAATAGCCATCCCAATTTGTTCTCAATTATTTTCAATTAGACCAGCTAATATGATGTGATTAAAATCGTCCCTAATGTATTTGTTTTCTTAGTGCAGGAAGGAAATTAGTTCTGTTCTGAAAATATTTTCAAACTTAGATAATGATGAAATATTATCTCAATGATTAGGGGGGGGCAGGCATGGAGGGATCCATTCAATTCCTTTTTAGCAACAATTTTGGGATATAATCAACATCTATGGAAAGTTTACAAGGATTTGGAAGTGACCATAGAGCCCTCTATTTCTCTACCTTACTGCATCTTTTATTTCAATTTGGATTAATCAATTTCAGTTTTTTCAGAAGAAACTTGTATACATTAGGGCACCCTGAACTGTGCAATTGACATTATATAACTAAACATGTAAGAAATTAATTATGTTTTGTTTCATTTTTGATTCAATAAAGAAATTAATTATAGTGAAGGATGGGCATTCACTCTAAAAGATATTAAAGCTAAATGACAGTAGTTGCAGTAAAATACTGATTTTGTGAGAAAGTCTGTAAAACCAAGGTTAAGTATTACTATATCATCGCGGATCTAGATCTGGTACAGTTACATAAACTGAACTTTGTGAAATCATAATATCTAAGCTAAAAAACGATCACACTGAAGATCGCCAACACAGATAGGCACATGTGGGACAGTGTATTATTATTGCTGAAATAAAGACCCGACGAAGTGACAGAATCCGCGCTTATTTTGCTTATTTCTCAGCAATTACACAATTTCTTCCAGAATCCTTTGGCGCATATTTTTTATTCATAGAATACAAACAGAAACTTTGGTGATCATTATATTAAATTCTGTAAAAAGTCATTTTGAGATCGTCCCCACAACTGGAATTTATCTTTAACTTGTAGTCGATGTGAGGATTTGAAGTGTTGTTAGGTCCTATACATGGAGGTAGTCTGCAGGCACAGACCCTCTGTTTTCTCAATTCGCATAATGTATAATGCAGAGTCTGAAATTGTGAGACTAGATTCACTCTGTATTTTGGCTGGCTCTACCATCTTATTTCTAAAAAGCAGACAGAGAGCCTTTGGCGTCTAGTCTTCACTCTAGACCCGTTATTAGCTAAAGTGTCAAATATAAGTCTGTGCTTGCAGACTAACATTGAGGCAAGATAAATCTCAACAATCGCAGATGGTGAATGCATCCAGGAATTATCTGTTAATTTCAAGGGTACAATTTGTGTTTATTCATTTTTACTCATATGAGGAAAAATTGAGCAAATAATGAGTCTTGTACACTCTCAAAATAAAGTCAAAATGACTACTAGTATCGGTCCAGATGGGTGCAACTGTTATGGTAGTCATATTTTACTATTTTCTTGTCATATTTTACTAGAACAGAGTTAATTATGACAAAATATACATCAGAAATGTGATTACTCGACATATCAGTTGCACCCAGCTGACTACTTATCTAGTCAATTTGACTGATTTGTTTGAAAAGTGCGTATGGTAAGAAAAGGGTAGCCATAATGATTGAGTCTTTAAGATATTACAGAAATTTTAATTTTTAAGGATTTATATTATCCTTTATTCTAGAATATCAATAAAACCTTGATTTAAAGCTTTATTGCACATGATGGAGCAGTTACTGTCTCCATCCCCGCTTTGAACCACCCGTATGCAGATATTGTATTATGCATCAATTTATGAATGAATTTAGACATACAGTATATTAGAAACCACTTCTTATATTCTGCTCAATTGAAATCGATTCATCCTATATAACTGATTTTTTAAACCTGAAATTTACAACTTTAAGAAGCTTTCAGTGTAGGCCTACACTATAAAAACAAATCAGTCAAAAATGACTAGTTAATAGGGTCAGCTGGGTGCAACTGTTATTCTAGTCATATTTGACTATTTTCTAGTCATATTTTACTAGATTAGAGTTATTTCTTACTAGAATATATGTCAGAAATGTGACTAGCATATCAGTTGCACCCAGCTGACTACTTATCTAGTCAATCTGACTACTTTGTTTTAAGAGTGTACTATTAAGGGAGAGTACACCTTTAAAAAGGAATGATTATCCCCTTTGTTAAGCTGATATTGCAGGGGGGCTCAAATTATCAATCTGGGTTCCCAGGCTAAAATCTGCTGGTAGTACATCATTCAATGTAGATGTAATGGCTCTGAATCTAGGGGTAATAAAACTCAGTATTGCTACTTTTATAGACTTGCATGTGACAAGTTCTTGTATTGCCAGATTTCAATTTTGTGTGTTTTGAGGAAATTATTTTCATCAATATCTGTCAGGATTGAGTGATGGCATGATTGTAAAAGTGTCTTATTCAAGGCCTTCTGGCTGCCATAGTAGTAACACTATCAAGCTAATTAACTGATCTTTGTGTTCCATTTCATTGCATTTACTGCTTCATCCATTTTTTTAAAGACAGAATTACAGCAGTATTTAAAGTAAGCCTAATTCAAATTCACAGTACAACAGAACATATAATAAAAGGAAAAAGAAAAACAAAACATATGATAAAAGAAAATAGAAAAACAGAACATATGATAAAAGGAAAAAGAAAAACAGGACATGTAATAAAAGGAAAAAGAAAACAGAACATATAATAAAAGGAAAAAGAAAAACAGAACATATGATTAAAGGAAAAGGAAACACAGAATAAAAGGAAAAAGTAGCTAGTGAGCCCCAAAACATAAGAGCTTGTTGGATTCTTTATTGTTGAAAAAAAGACAACTATTTTAGTATGAAAACAAGTAAAAGGAAAAAGAAAAAACAGAACATATGATTAAAGGAAAAGGAAACACAGAATAAAAGGAAAAAGTAGCTAGTGAGCCCCAAAAAGGAAGAGCGTGTTGGACTCCTTATTGTTACAAAGGACAAGTATTTGGGGTATGAAAATAAGTAAAATATTAATATACAAAACAACTAAAAAAAACAGCCAAAACTCACAGTCTGCACTGCTGCCAATTTTTGACCCATTTTACTCATTTTTTTTTAATGCCAACTTTATTGTTTTGTGAATTTTAATCATCAACATTTGCAAAAGTGTTTGGAAAAAATTATAAGTGTTGTATTCTATGATTTGAAGCGCACAGATGAATATAAATCAGATTAAGTTCTTAGTGATATATTTTAGGATTAATGTTTATGTAATCCAAAATTAACAATGAATCAAAGACTTTATTGTATAGTTTAATATTAAAATTCAAATATTAGACTTATTGCAAATAGTACTACCTAGGATTTTCAGAAAATATTGATTGGGATTAATTGTGGAAATGCATTTTGATTTTTTTGGCAAAATTTAGAACTAATACTAAATCCATAAAAAATAAGTAATCAATCAATATTTTATTTTGGTATTAAAGACTGCGGTTTTTAGATGTGAAAATTATATCATTTTGTTTGTCTATACATGTGTTAATTGTTGCTCATTTCCAACACAATATGTTGAAACTGGTATAATATTGATTTGATTGGCTCAACATGATTCTATTTCAACTTTTCATTCATTAGCTGTGGATACTTACAATAAATGCATTTTTTTTCTACCAAGATATTACAATACTGTCCTTTCTTAATAATATTTCAATTCATTTGTTTATCTAGCTTTGTTTTCTATTTCTTTATTTTTGTGTATTTTTTATTAAGAAACCTTGCTTATAGATTCAAATATTCCACATTTTAGGGGTTTTAGAAAGATCAATATAATTCATATCATTGAGGCATTACACCACAGTTTCACTCTCGGGGTACCGGGAAGGGAGGGGGGCCAGTGAAATATATTGCTGTACACATGCGTGACCAAGTAATTTCCAAACACCCCCTAAACGAGTTTTTCTCTGTGTGCAAAATCACCCCCTAAACAAGTTTTTCGCTGGCTTTATTTACACATTTTGGCCCCTGAACAAGTTGTCGCCAAAATATGACCTCGGGGGAAAAAGCTTGGGGAAAAAACATGCCCTAAACACGTTTGGCTAGTCTTTTAAAAAAAAGGCTTTGGGGAAAAAAACATACCCTAAATATGTTTGACCCGGCCCGCGATTGACCATTGACCAGTCTTTTAAAACCACCCTTTTTCTTAAAAATCTGTGTTTTTGATACCCTTAACGAGTCCACGCGCGGACCACGTCCAAAACTGAAAAAACACCCCTTTCAACGTGTTTTTTTGTCACGCGTGTGTACAGCAATATATTTGACTCCCCCCCCCCCCCCCGGGGGGTACCCTTTGTACAGTTCTCTTTCTTTTCTAAACCATGACCGATCGAACTAGTCATCAGTACCAGTCATTAGACATTAGCACTATAGTTCGCTTTGACTGGACGTACGTGTGATATATTTCAGCCAAATCACTCGATTAGGACCCATATTTAGCAGTTTAAAGATAATTATCAATAGGCCTACCCCATCCTTCTGTAACGCCTGAACTGCTTTCATAGAATTTTCTCCTGCTATTGCTAATTAGCCTCCAAAATGGGGAAGTAGAGATGCTCGCTTAAAAATCAAGCGGTATACCTGTTCTATACACACAGATTTGAGCATATGGAGAAATTACTGTTCGATCTCTTTTCATGATGATACTGCAGATGAAATAGTGATCAATTCCTTTGAATTGCGATGAAATTGTCACAGTCAGGGAGCTTTTTAGAGTCAAATCCATCTTGAAATGGTTATGTTTTGCATTTGCGACCTCTAGTTGGGGGCTCTGCTGAAAATACACAGTGTGAAAATAAAGTCATTGACTTGGAATCGCTAAAGCAAAGCATTGCTGTGGTACCATTCAATATATATGCAGACAGAATCCCAGTGTGTATTGTGTGTGTTTTATGTGTGCAGGGGCCACAGAGATTGGGTGTGTGTACTGTATAGCTAGCTGGCTAGCTATATAGTGAAGCGTGCATGCATGGCATAAACAGAAGATTTCTGTGTGCTTATAATTGCATTGAGATATAGCCTTTATAGGCAAGAGGAAAGAGATAAGACATAAATGTGTGCTATTTCATTTTGAATGCTGTCTACTTTGTCTGGCTGCCCAAAATACATGGATATAGTGATTCTTATCGTGTTCTGCTAATAATACCTTGGATTCTATTCCGGCCTGGGACATCAACTGTATTGTGAGATATATAAAACATCCTGAACTCTGTAGCTAGCATAGGACTAGGAGGACATTGCATATATATTCAGCAGGGTTTGTATCCCTTTAGCAGCAAGCTAGCTTGGGCTTGTGTTTGGTGGATTTCAGGGGCCAGTGCAGAGAGTGTTGTTTTGGGGTAATCGTTTGGCAACGGGGCTACCCAGCCGGTCGACTGGCCAGCCATGAGTCGCCTCAATTCAAGGTAAAAATGAAATTAAAAATAAAAATAGATGGTGCCTCACAAAAACAAAAAATCATGTTTATTGTGCTGTCTGACAGTAGACAGACATACTGACTGTATCACTATCAGTGTATGCACGTTGTATGCAGTGCATGGCTGGCTTAATTTTTGCAGGTGCAGGTGCACAGCATTTTGGGTATCAAAATGTGATTTGAAGATGGAGTACTTTTAGAATGCAATGCAACTTTATTTTCTGCTGTTAGAATTAAGCCGTAGAATGAAACGTATATCTGCTAGATGATAATTCTAATTATAATTATAATGAATTATAATTGGGAGTATTTATACTTGTAATAATACTATAATGCAGTATATAGTTTACAAATAGACCATGCTTTGAGTAGTACAGCGGGATTATTTGTCCGAGGTTGGTTTGCATTACTATTTTAGTAATAGTAATTTTGCCAGTACAACCACTTTCAGTATGGCCTGGTATATTTGTTATATCCTATACTAATAAGTTAGAACAATAGATGAACTCGCAGTTTATCCTTTTTAATCTGAACCAAAATATAGATAGTTACGCACTGCGCTGATTTACCTACAGTTGTACATATATTTTTCCTGAAGCCACGTGCTCAGCAAAACGTGGATTAGTGCCTGCGCCGTCCCTTCATAGGACTTGCCCGGTAGAGACACCTCGCTGACCGGTGCGCCCGAGAGATTTCATGATCTGTGACATCAATGATGAAATAGTGCACTTTTCCATCATTGACGTCACAGAATAGTAAATTTTCTTCAGTGGTCATTTCATTTTGAACTTCATCGCAACAGTGAGAATAAGTTTGGTCACATGCACTCACACGTATTGCGAGGTTAGTATACTAACCTCGCACCATGAACCGCGTTTGGCAGTGGATTTCTAACTAGTGGGTCGCGCGTGCTGGGATCTCACTTTTGGTGTCCACAGCACACGACTTCTATGGCTTGATTTTTCTGTGCACGGCGGCATGTAATGAACCCTTGGGTGGGTCACATGATGCTATTCGAACCAACCAGCATACAGGATTTCATTTATGTAGGATATAAATCTAAACAGACATCATGTATGTAGTATAATGCAGGCATGCAATGTTTTAGAGTTGTATTCTAAAGGCAATTAAGCTGTGTTGGAAGGTGATCTTATGAATTGATTTTTAATATTCAATTCCTGTATTTGAAATGGCTGGGCAATTTCCCAACTGACAGTGGCAGGGCAGTGGGCCAAACAAAAAGTATCTTGTCAGAGATGACTTACAATTTATACAGTTTTTGTTTAGCATTAATTGCAAATATTCAATAATACTCTGTAGCCTATGACCTATGTGTATATACACGGACATAGGATATGTTTATGTTAGTTTTTATAGACCAATTTACAGTAGATTTGACATTCGTGCATACTCATTAGTTCACCAACTATATTTTTCTTAGGGGAGGGGATGTGTAAGTATTTCCACAATCTTATTTATAAGGCCATACAGTACATGATTAGATTTTTGTATAATTCAATTCTTGCAGATATCTATTGTGCTGATATTTGCACTCAAAAGAAAAATTATGCAAAGAAAAAAAAATCACTTTTCTGAGAATTTCTACACCTTTGTAAAACATAACATGTATCACAATAATGCATATCAATAATTACCATTTTCAAAAAAGTTTTAGAGGAGATTTTATTTTCTGAATATCATTATGGTGGTAATTTTATGGTGAATACCTTTTTTCTGTTAAACATGAAAAGTCAATTTAGATATCAATTTCACTCCCAGAAAAGCAGTGGATGTGCATTAAAAAAAATCAAACAATTGTGAAATTTTCATCAAATTCCATTTGTAACATATAGGGAAGTTAGTACAGCTGTAGGCATGGCCGTACACAGCGGGGGGGCAAGGGAGACAGGCTCCCCTGAATTTTTGAAAACTTTCATTTTTTTAATTGAAAATTTTCATAAAATTCACGAAAAATGTGCACGAAATCCTTTAATTTTCACCATCGAAAAAGTAAGAGCTCCTCTATGAGAAGCTTGGTCGCTTCGCTCCCTCGCTTTCGAGTTTCAATGTTCAGGCATTTGCCCAGGGGCTCAGTTTTAAGGGGAGCTAGAGTGATCACTCACTACCGCTCACCTCAATCCATTTCAGGTAGAGCGATTTATCGGTCAACTATTAAAAGCGAATTGGATTCTTTGTGACATAAAATGATAAATGCAGAAAAAGTAGAAATCAAGCAACATCCTACACTTTCATATTGTTTGTTCAATATTTTACTTTCATGTATGATATTGATCTCTATTCTGACATCAAACCTGAATGTAGATTGAGTGTCAGTCAATGATCGAACTGTTAAGAGCCAACGTTGAAAAAACCTCATTCTCAGTCAAGGTTTTATTAATAACACACATTTAAAATGAGATAGGATATATATTCAGGTCATTTGATTTTTTGTCTCCTTTGGTTGTGGGTTGTAAGTTTAATACATTCCTCCATTCATTTTGTAATCTGACAAAAAAGCTTGCTTTGTATGTCGAAGATCTCTTTGCAGTGCTCCCCTAGTCCCCTACCACTCCTCTGAAAAGTTTTAGGAGAGCTCTTTATTGCTCCCCTCATGATTATAAAACTAAGTCCCTTTTTGTCACATATGCACATATGCATGCACTGAGCGCCGGTGATGGTAGCTCGAGCTAAAGCCGGGGTAATAATAGCAGCGCTTTGTATCCTCTGGCAAAAAGCGCTTTATAGATCCAGCTATTATTATTATTATTATTATATATTCACCTGTATACATTAGCCTATATAGTCCCACAAATATTGGCTTTGGTGGCCATTCGTTTGGTTCCTTTAGCAGTACTTGCACCACTTCATTACTTGTAGGCGAGTATAATGCATGAATATTATGAATATTTAATAAAGCAATGCCATTAAGAATGGAGCAATTATAATTGGGTATCGGACTACATGTAGATCGAGCAAACTCAATTTTTATGATGGTGATTGTTTATGAGTTGTTCTGGAGGGAAAGGCCAGAATAATTACATCAAGAGTGCTTTCAATCAATTCTAATAGTTTAACCTACACCAGTGCTGTGTACATGTAATCCCGTTTTGGTAATGATCTAAAACCGAGTTCGAACAAAATCCAATTGAATGACTACCCGTGCAATAGGTTCAAAAGTTCACGAATTTTTTATTGCTGAGAAAGGACATAATAAAGGTAAATTGCCAATTCGACTACTGCCAACTCGTCCACACACCACATTGTCTACTTTCATTTAGTCTAATGCCATTCCCCCCATAAACATTTGTCTAACAACCATTTGGTCCAATCATCACTTCGTCTCATAACCAGTTGGTCTAATATCCATTTCATTTTCATTCATTTAGTACAATTTAACTCTTACATGTAGTCCAATCAGACCAAATGGTATATGGACTAAATGGCTATCGGACCAACTGGTTATGAGACGGAATGGCATTAGACTAAATGAAAGTAGACCATATGGTGAGTGGAGGAACTGATGGTAGACCAAATGATAGTAAACGAGTTGGCAGTTGGACGAAATGGAAATAAACCCAAAATAAACATGGCATTCCAGCCATTGTGATATTTTCTCAGCTTAAATAGATTTCATGATTTCAAAAAGATCACTTTAGGCGGTGCTGCACCATCCCGAGTTTGCTCAATCTCGAGATTTTAGTCGATCGGCCCTCTTCGCGATTAATCTCGAGATTCAAGAAACCCCGTCTCCACCATCGCAAGAAGAGCGATTCCTGCTCGAGCGAGGCATCGATGCATCATGGTCTGACACCGTGAATAAATAATCCCGAGTGCATCTGCACGTACGAATTAGCGCGATAATTCGTAAAATAGCGCGCTATTTTGAAAATAATCCCAAGTTGACTTGGGATTGCAATCTCGAGATTAATCCTACGAACTAGCGCGATAATTGCGTCTCCATTGCAAATAATCTCGAGATTGTTCAGATCGGGATACTTTGTCGGATCAGAAATAGCGCGCTAATTTGAAAACTCGGGATGGTGCAGACGGCCCTTTTATGTGAACAGTGAATTTACATGTGTACCAGGTGGGTGTTTCATAAATTTTCTTGCACACTAAACAATCACAATGAAAGGTGATTATCATTTACCACAAGAAAGGATCACCAGTCGTTCTTAAAGTCACTCTTAACTTGACGAACGGCATAATGGAACAGCCCCCAGATCTGCATGTAGATATATGTTGTAGGGCGAACCTTGATTACCGGTAGCCTACTTTCTCTTGAAATCAGTGTTTACTACAACTACTTTCAAATTTAAAGACAAATAATTTGAATATCTTTGCTGTCATTAAAAAAATGGATATAGACATGTATAGGCCTATTTTTATTCCTGATGAAGGTGGGTGCTTTGATTATTCCCCAACCACCAATTTCTCTAAATATGTTTGATATTGAAAGTATCAAAGGCAGAAGCTTGAATGTAAAATGAGTCCATGATATTTGTACAGACTACAGAATGCAAAGTGCTACAGGTGATGTTTTCCCTCCTTCTAGACAGATCGACATGTAGGTTGAATTGACACCCATCTTTTACCGCATGCATAAACAGTACTTTGAAGTACGGCCTGAAGGTCCTTAGAGGGAATTTCAAGGCAACTACATGTACCTGCCTCGTACCTAAGTGCGTTGAAACGATATCTAAACCCTACATCAATCTGAGGGTGTGGGGCTAGAAGAAGAAAGTGTTTCTGACATCCCATTTAAGCTGCATTGTAAGAGCGTGATTTATCGTTGCATATATTCCATTCCTTCTACTCTGCTTGATCAGTGCATTCGTGCTGGTACTTTGATTGCATTCAACATGTTTCTGATGTACTTGAACTACATGTTCCCTCGTTCAATCGCCATCCCACCCTGAATATTGAATCAGCTTGGATGCTTGTGGGGGCCATTGTGGTCTAGTGGTTGTGACTCTCGTCTTTCAATCAGAGGGACGTGGGTTCGATTCCCAGCCATGGCGTGTTTTCCTTCAGTAAGAAATTTATCCACATTGTGCTGCACTCAACTCAGGTGAGGTGAATGGGTACTGGTTAGGAAGAAATTCCTCGAATGCCAGAGCGCCTGTAGGCAGCACGGCTATAGCCGGGGTAACAATAATAATAACATTATTGTAATGCGCAGTTGAGTTTATATATTGCACATTATCACCCGTATCAGACATCTGAGCTGGTCATTTACAAAACCGTATTTCCCTGTATTTTATTATTATCAGGAAGGGATAGGTATATTGTTTGTATTTTCCTCGGTCTCAATGCGCGTATTGACTTTGCATGCAGAGACGACGCAAAATATACCTTTGTATTTTCCCTGGTCTCACATCCGGGCCTTTGAGGATGCGAATGAAGTGATACGCTCGATACGCTTCATAATGTTCCGCGCACCAACGATCTACGTCATAATAAAGACAACGCTGGATCTGGGCGCCTGCAAGTACGTCATAATGGTAAAGTGCAGAGCCTAGACACTGATATTATCATGACACAACAGAACTCTATTCTTAAAAGATATCACTGTTATCATGATTTTTGCTCTAGATATCTGATTTGGATGATAATAAAAATATTGACTGCCCTTCTTTCGGGGAACATCAAATATATTGCCCTTAAAAGACCCATATTGCCCTCGTCTAAAGACTCGGGCCAATATGATTCTTTTGCTGGCAATATATTTGATGTTCCCCTCAAGACCAGTCAATATTATATAAATATAAATGTACAATTATTAGTATTGTATCCCCCCCGAACCAAGGAGCCAGAAGCTCCTTGCTCGAACAGAGTTCGGAGGATACTGTGGATTTGGCCCCGTCGCGCTGCGTCTGCCGCCGCAGAGATTTCCTTGTGAGCGCTCTATCACCTGCATTTCTTCTCCGATCATCTTCAAATTTGGCATGAAGGTTGAGTATGGTATAGCGAAGCCGCCTATTGATTTTGGTGTGGGCCAAGACATCGTTGCCATGGTAACGAGTTTTTGTGGAATAGCGGAGATGTCCTTGTGAGCGCTCTACCAGCTGCATTTCTTCTCCGATCATCTTCAAATGTGGCATGAAGGTCCATTATGGTAAAGCAAAGCCGCCTATTGATTTTAGTGTGGGCGGAGACATCGTTGCCATGGTAACAAGTTTTTGTGGAAATAGCAGAGATGACCTTGTGAGCACACTACCAGCTGCATTTCTTCTCTGATCATCTTCAAATGTGGCATGAAGGTCCATTATGGTAAAGCAAAGCCACTTATAGATTTTGGTGTGGGCGGAGACATCGTTGCCATGGTAACAAAAGATTTTGTGGAAATAGCAGAGATGTCCTTTTGAGCGCTCTACCAGCTGCATTACTCCTCCGATCATCTTCAAATGTGGCATGAAGGTCCATTATGGTAAAGCAAAGCCGCCTATTGATTTTAGTGTGGGCGGAGACATCGTTGCCATGGTAACAAGTTTTTGTGGAAATAGCAGAGATGACCTTGTGAGCACACTACCAGCTGCATTTCTTCTCTGATCATCTTCAAATGTGGCATGAAGGTCCATTATGGTAAAGCAAAGCCACTTATAGATTTTGGTGTGGGCGGAGACATCGTTGCCATGGTAACAAAAGATTTTGTGGAAATAGCAGAGATGTCCTTTTGAGCGCTCTACCAGCTGCATTACTCTTCCGATAATCTTCAAATGTGGCATGAAGGTCCATTTTGGTAAAGCAAAGCCGCCTATTGATTTTAGTGTGGGCGGAGACATCGTTGCCATGGTAACGAGTTTTTGTGGAAATAGCAGAGATGTCATTGTGAGCGCTGTACCAGCTGCATTTCTTCTCCGATCATCTTCAAATGTGGCATGAAGGTCTATTATGGTAAAGCAAAGCTGTGAATTGATTTTGGTGTGGGCAGAGACTACGTTGCCAAGGTAACAAGAGTTTTTGTGGAAATCTTTTAGCAGAGATGACCTTGTGAGCACACTACCAGAGCTGCATTTCTTCCTTGATCATCTTCAAATGTGGCATGAAGGTCCATAAAGCAAAGTCACCTATTGATTATGGTGTGGACATCGTTGCCATGGTAACAAGAGTTTTTGTGGAAATAGAGATTTCCTTATGAGTGCTCTACTGGCTGCACTTCTTCTCCAATTGTGGTGGGGCTAAGACCCCCCCCCCCCCCCCCACCTTAGCCCCACCAAATTCCTGGGGTTAAGGAAAATGAGTGCAGTGTGAAAAGCATATACACCTTCTGTGGTTTGAACGCACTTTGATCTCACTGTTAGGACTTTGTACAATGATCCGTCGTTCCCATTTTGCCTTTTCTAAAAACCAATTTCATATCAGCTCGGACTTCCTCTTACAACCAGGGCATTTCCATTCTAATTTGTAAAATGGTCTATTAGCTTCTCATGTTTATAATGAATGCATCTACAGTATTAGCTGGCCAGTTGCCAATTAGCGTTCTTTACCATCCGTAATTGGAGCAGCGTTTAGCTTTTAATGACTGTGAAAATAGCTCTCCTGGGTCCTGGCAATTGATAAAGTGGATTCTGTAATTTATCTGATGATGTGTACAGAGTGTTTCATGTATACATGTAGGCCCTACATGTATGTATTTGAGTTTTATTTCAACAAATAATGATGAAAAATGTATTTTGTAGTGAGTCACTTGTGACCATGAGCGCTCAAATTGAATTAAGTAAAAATAGTGTATTAAAATGTGAATTTGATGATTTTCGTTCCTCCATGTTAAATGCAATCATGCGTTTGTTTAAAAATAAAAAGTAAATAAATATGCTGACAAACTCTTTTACTTTCTATTTTGCCTGTCAGTAGGTGGTGCTGCACCAGCCCGAGTTTACTCAATCTCGAGATTTCAGCCCGATCGGCCCTCTTCGTGATTAATCTCGAGATAAAAGAAACCCCGTCTCCACCATCGCAAGAAGAGCGATTTATGCTCGAGCGAGGTACATTTATTGATGCGTTATGGTCTGACGCCATGAATAAATGATCCCGAGTGCGTCTGCACCTGCAAATTAGCGGGATAATTTGTAAAATAGCGAGCTATTTTGCAAATAATCCCCAGTTGAAGTGAACTAACGCGATAATCGAGTCTCCATTACAAATAATCTAGACTCTTCTAGAGATTGTTCAGATCGGGATAATTTGGCGGATCAGAAATAGCGCGCTAATTTCAAAACTCTGGCTGGTGCAGGACGGCCCTAGTGGGATCGCATAGCAGCAGGAAATATTTATTTAAAGTGGATTTTTTTTTCACTTTATACAGTGTATAATTACGTGTTGTTTTTAAAAGCCTGGCCTTTGCCATTATGGATGCAGTTGACATTTCCTTTTCACTCTTTCAGTTTCATGAATAAATTATTCCTTTCTTAGTTCTACTTTTACTGATCGATCAACGTTTAACATGTGAAATTGCCTCCCTCAAACCTTTCCATTTTGTCAAATTGGCTTTCTGCTCTTTCTTGTCATTTTGTGTAGAGTGGGTGGGCATCATGGCGGTTTTCACGTGGTTTTTTTAAACCCACCACTTTTTTCTGTACTGAGGGTTGTGGTTGTATGGCAGGGTTCCCAGCCCATCAGGGAAAACAGGGAAAATTATTTTACTTTTTCCAGTTAGGGAATTTGATATAAAGAAATACCTTAATTCAGGGGAAAATGCCTCAAATGAGGGAAAAATCAGGGAATTTTGATCAGCTCGGAATTCGAAAGCACGATAGTCAGTCAGACTCTGTTATATTTTGTTGCATATCAAAACAACATCCATTGAATGACTGGTTATGGTGGTACTGATTAGTTTTACATTATTGTTTTTATACTGAAAATTATCAGGGAATTTTTTAATTTCATCAGGGAAAAATCAGGGAATTTTGTTTTCTTGAAAAGCTAAGAACCCTGTGACAATGGGACAATAGCAACAGATGAATCTTATTTAAAAAACATCTGAAAAATTATGCATTGTTGCATTCAATAATTCATAAACACTCATGCATGATTGATTATTTTTTGGAACTACACTAAACTATATAAAGTTAAGTGTAAAAGCTATATTTTTCTCATTCATGTGATCCACAAATCAATACTATTTACTGGGTACTTTAAATAATTCCTGTTGACACTTGCATGCAATATTAAGTTTGTTACAGGTGTATTATTACTGTATGAAACAAAAGTTAAAGTATAAATCAAAAGCTTTTTTCTTTGATGGCTAATCTCAACATCAAGAAGATTTTTTTTTTTTAATCAGTGAAAAAGGAGTACATAATATTTTCTAGAAATCCATTATTCTCTTGCTTTCTTTAAAGGTATAGTGTATGATTGGTTGATCTCAGACAAGGGCAATGAATCAATTTTGAAATTATTACATTCATTAAATACCTATATTATTGCTCTATTTTATCACGGAAAAGAAACTTGCATAACTTTTATATTCTCATGATATTGAGGGGTGAAACATATATTATAACAAATCTCGGTTAAACGATAAAAGTTTGAACTTTCTTATTGACGCCCTCTCGGGTTAAAAAATAAATTGATATTAGAACACCGTTCGAATCATGCATATTCATTACGACTCATGCATATTGATGAAATACGTCATGGCGCATGCGCAGTATCAAGAAATCCCCGTATCAACAAAGTGCAGTACTCTGTGTGTGTAGCTGAGTAGAAAGCAAACATCGAACGGTGCGTGCAAGCTCAATGAGCCGATGCTAGGCGGCTAGCGACATGCTTGCGCTCTGCATTAGTTTCAGATATAATCCACTATTTGCGATAGCACACACAGGATAAGAATACTATATTGAGCTATATCCATAAATGTATCGTACGCGTGAAAAAGGATTCAGACACGTTGATTATCTGACGTGAATGACGAAGCAAAGGATTGCCCAATACGGCTTACTTTCGGACTCTTATGTCATGAATCTGAAAGTACTCCAAGACTAAAAGAGATACGAGAATCCCAGAGATGGGCAAGGGCCGAGTTCCGAGTTTGATCTTTATTCATGTGGATTGTAGCTCTTTTATGCACCTTTCCCTTCATGTATAGCTTGGCGTGATACATATACGGGAACTACAGCGAGGCGCTATAGCGCAGCTCACTGTATGTATACTCTGTATACTGACTCCTTGGCCCTCCCCAAAGGAAAGGGGGAGGGAGGAGAGAGAAGAAAGAAAGAAGTGGATTGGTGAAAGAGAATCAGGAGAGCCATCATAAAGGGATATGGATACAACATACCCTAATTTGATATTTTGGTGTTTTTTTATCTTTCCTGAATGTTTCAGTCAGTTTCAGATTATTTAGATCCACTCGCAAAGTACAGAGGAGAAATTGGAAAAAAAAGTTAGACCAAAAATATTTAAAACTCTAAACAGACGGCCACCACCATTCTGTCTACAGCCAAGCATGAAGGGAAAGGGCGAAGAGAAAAACGATTACTTTCAGAGCAGGTTCTACGATATAAAACAGGGTTTGTTTAATACGGGGTTAAATATAGGCCTATAGTAAAACATAACGAAGATGCAATCATATATGCCTATAGTAAAACATAACGAATATGCAACCCCAATGCGGGGTTAAATATAGGCCTATAGTAAAACCAGGGAAGTGTTATATAACACTTCCCTGGTAAAACATAACGAAGATGCAACCCCAATGCGGGGTTAAATATAGGCCTGTAGTAAAACATAACGAAGATACAATCCCAATGCAACACTTGACTACTCTTCGTTTGTTTAGATTGAACTCGCGAGGTCAAAAGGTGAGCTGAGAAACCTGTTGATGCGAAGTACGTACGTGTAGTCTACATTGTGTAGACCGTGATAGCATGAATGTGACCAACGTACGCATCAAGTTGCTAATTTCTGTTATTTCTGTGCCGAGGTTTTTACCTGACTGCTAAGAAAGCACGAATGCCTGTGAGCAAGCAACCAGGGGACCAACGGCTCAAGGTCGAACAAGCAGAGTAAAGGCGTCATGAGTCAAAAAATGAGGGGGGGCAGACATGACGTCAGGGACAAGATTTCTGGGAAAACTCTTATTTTTGCATCCACACAAGAAAGCTTGCATCGAGATATGGAAAAATGAGAAGTTGAGTATTGCGCGGTGCACGTGCTTCAGAGTTGTGATTTCCAGGGCCGACCAGCATGTAGAGTCTTACAACAGAACTTTACAAGGCACGCCGTGGGGCAAAGTGCAACAACGTATGTGAAAGAAGACTAAGCAAACCTGGAGAAGCAGCAAGGTGCAACATGTACAAGGGAATTGTGCATGTACATTACGTCTGCTTTGAAATGTGTACATGGGTCGCCGAGTTTTTATGTAGTATGGGGAGGGGGTGGGGGTAGCCTATAATGATATAGTAGGGCGCTTTATACTTTATACAATCATGGACCTATTAGGTCCATGCTATAATCAAACCATCAGCACGACCGGTGGATGGATGACTGAAAGAATGGATGGATAGGCATATATAAATGGATCATCCAATTGATGTATTTTCCCAAGAAATGGATGGTCAAAGAGAAATGGATACAAATGATGCAGCAATAGATAGGGGCACCCATGGGAGATCAACTTGCTACCCCTTCATAGACAGTAAACAAGTAGAAAGAATTGATAAAAAGATGAAATTTTATAACAAATGAGAGGAAGAAAGGCCTCCGGGAAAGGCCTATACGCATACAGAGGGTGCACGAGCAGTTCAACCGTTGAAAAAATGTGAATGACTGCGACATGAGCAGGACAAAGACATTACTTGCATCCGGGACTTGCATCTTGATTGGCATAACATTTTAGACTTATTTATCAATGGAATTGTAACTCCCATTTCCCTGCTATAACTATAGGAAAAACGAATGATAACTGTTGTTTTATAGACGTGGAAATTTATGCTTCATATTAGGACCAAAGAGATTCTGGCGTACGTACGTGTCAATATTTCAAAACTCATGCGGGAAAATAATATAATCATTTTTTATGATTGAAAAAAAAGTGCCAAGTTCACACTGTCACGATTTTTTTTTTGGTGGCGGTGCTGAGGAAAATTTGACAAAGCAAAAGAAAAACATTAAAAAAGGTTCCAATACAAAATGTTGGTAATTTTCCTACATTTATCCAATTCGACACCTATACCAGAATTCCAGGGGGAGCTGCCTACATGGAAAATAATGCACGCCGCACCCCATTGTAAAATCTTGGGCCACCCCCGGTTCCAAGGGCCTTAATTATAATCGCGGAATAATTAATCGTATCAGATCAGTCGAGGCGATCGTATTGATCGTATAAATAGTTGGAATGGTTCAACTATGTGGTGATGTGGCTTTTTTTGCAGGATTTTTTTGCATTTATTGGAATAATATACAAAACAAATTTACAATGCTTGAGACATGATCATAATACAAGTGACAATCGTATATGTAGTGACTGGAGAAATACAATATATAAAAAAATATATATATAATGAGTAAAATGCATAGGCAAACTATATACAGTAAGCAAATATGTGCTTGAAGCATATAGCAGCCAAAATAAAAATGAAATTTCGAAACGAGACAAAAATAAAATTTTTATTTTGGGACAAGCCCCATCTGGCGAGGTTTAATGGGTATACGCTTTTTCTGATCATGGACCCTGATGTACTTAATTTATGATGATGTAATTAATGCACATGTGCTGCCGATGAAAATATAATATTTTGCCTTTATGGGTTTTTTACAACTCCAGGGGGATCAATGAGAATACAGTAATAGTTCTGAATACGCACTGAGAGAAGTGAAGGCCGGGGGGGGGGGGCACTTCCATTGACGAGTGGATACCATGCGCGACCATGGGGTCTCGAAAAGCACCCAAACACGTATTTTCCATATTCTCAAACTGCACCCCTTAACAAGTATTGGCGTCTCAAACCGACCCTTAACAAGTATTGGAAACAAAACGATACTCTTGGCAAGTATTCCCGAAATGAACCCCTAAACAAGTACAGCGATATTTTATTGTTATGTCGGGTCCGTCGGTCGTTGGTTTTACCTTTACACATCATTATTTTGGTTTAGTACGGCCCCATGCACCTTCCACAACTCGCGCAAGTCGGACTCTAAACACGTAGTGTTGGGGCAAAAAGGACATCCTTTATAAAACATTTTAATTTTGTTTCATCATCCCCGAAAATATTACCCTAAACACGTAGCTTTCCTAGCAACATAGATACCCTTTTTTAAATATTTTTGTGTTTTTGACAAAAAGACATCCTTTTTACGTGTTTTTGGGGTCGCGCATGGTATCCACTCGTCAATGTAAGTGCCCCCCCCCCCCCCGGAGTGAAGGCAAAGCGGTCATGGAGCATGCAAGCAAACGAGTAATTATAATTCCTTGAATAGTCATACCATAATAAAGTTGGAGAGGATAATATTGAAATAAATAGAAAAATAACATTAAAAAATGCGAACATAAGGAATACACACAACCCCCAACCCAAGGCTAGGAATTGTGTAAACATCGAAAAATACAGAAAGATGTTAGGAACCTTGCTTGAACTATTGGCGTAAATAATAAACGTAAAATATATGAATTAAGGGGCCAGATATATGTGTCGGGCACAAATCATTTTTTATCGGTGATAGATTTTGACATAATATTCAGATATTAGTTCCCCTTCTCGCTTTCTTTTTGTATTGGCCGTGACAAATTTGGGAATCCATATAGCCCCAATCCTTCCCCATTATTTTGAACGCCACTGATTTCAACTGGATATCGTCAAAAAATATTGATTGATTGATTTTATTTCGCAAGTCACCATAATATATATACAGTAGCATTAAAAACAACAGGCTTACACAGGATGACCCACGAAAGCTCTAAAGCTATTTTCCAGTGGGGAAATAGGCTTTACCTTGTAAATAAATATTACCTTGGAAATAAGCTTTACCTTGTAAATAAATATTTACAAGGTAGTCAAACTGACAGCAGATGCAGCGTGTAAACACAGTATGAATTTCATTACATGATAATAATAAAATGATAATTACGTAATGTCATGGGTGGTGAAACAAGGATGGGACGTTTTGTAATTCGCTACGCAGGCTTTTGATAGTAAAGCTGATGAAATACAGGGTTGAAAGTAAAATAATGTGAAAGACTGAAATGAAACGATCTATTCAAAATATAAATTCCATGAAAGAGAAGCGATTCAAACAGAGTATGATATTGCGTTTACATTCCCTTTGATTCATATTATTTTGATTCCCTTTCAACAATCTACTTCTTTCTTTATTTCTTCTCTCTCCTCCATGCCCCCCTTCCCTTTCTTGGGGCGGCGGGGATGGGGGGGGGGGGGTATCGGATATGAGAAAGCCTGCAGTTTAGGTGTTATGGCACACTCGGACAAGTTCAATTTAGTGGCCTAGTAGGTCCATTGGTAAATTGCCAAGTCGTCGACTGCCAAGTGCCAACTTGCACTCACCACATGGTCTGATTTAATTTAGTCCATATCCATTCCGTCCATCAATATTTCGTCGAACAACTATTTGGTCCAGTATCCAATTCATTTTCATTCATTTTGCACAATAGCACGTTGTCCAATTAGAATGGACTGAATGGCTATTGGACCAACTGGTTACTAGACGATAGTGGATGAACATAATTATGGTAGACTTTAATGATAGTAGGCGAGTTGGCAATTTGACGATTTGGCATCAGACGAAATGGAAGTAAACTGATCCATGGATTTATATAGTATCACACCGGTATAGATAAAGAGGTACAAAAGTGGAAACGATGCCCGACGGACATGCGCATATCCAGGATTTTGCACCACGAGGGGGTCACTATTTTTGCGCCCCTGTGAACTTTTCGGAAAATTGCACCCCGACCCGACCACTCAGGCAATCAAAGTGCCTAAATGCATTTTGAATTGTCTTATTCCACAACCACGTGAAAAAGGCAATCGAAGACCATTTTTTTTAATGTGTCCATAGTGTGTCCATGTAAAAAAAGATCAAAGTTGTATCCACTTCTTGAAAAGAATAAATGCGACCAGAAAGCATAGAATTTTTAAGCGTTTTGGGGTTTCAATTTAGTTCAACTTTTCATCAGAGTGGTAGACCATACTAAAATTATGTGCGGGAGCTGTAATTTCTTAACCGGGGCTAGATCCAGCTTTCGCCAATAGGGGAGGGGGATATTTTCATCTGTTTTCCGATCAAACATTCTACGCTTTTTGCAACCGTGAACATGATATGTATATGAATTATTTAAACAATTATTATTGATACGAGCGCGAAACGTGGGCTGAATTTTTTTTATATTCTGACCTAAAATTTGAGGGGAAAAAAATCTATGAGCACTTTTGGCAATCAAGAACAGGATGAGTATCTATCAACATTTTATGCGATCACGAAGTGCGAACTGACAATTTTTGAATTCCCAATCCAACACTGGACATCATAAGCACTTTTTATAACCATGAACAGGATGGGTATATAGCTAAATAATTAATGCGAGCGCTAAGCGCGAGTTCAAATTTTTTGATATTCTGACCTCGTAAATTTGTGCGAGTGCGAAGCGCGAGCTTAAAAAGTGATTGATATTTTGACCTAAAATGTGGACATTCTAAGCACTTTTGGTAATCATGAACAGGATTGTCATCTAACTAAACATTGATGCGTCCGCAAAGAGCGAGATGAAATTTTTTTTCATATTCTTACCTAAAATTTGGACATTTGAGTAAGCATTTTCGGTTATCATGAAAAGGATGATCAGTAACAAAACATTTTATGCGATCACGAAGTGCGAACTGACAATTTTTGAATTCCCAATCCAACACTGGACATCATAAGCACTTTTTATAACCATGAACAGGATGGGTATATAGCTAAATAATTAATGCGAGCGCTAAGCGCGAGTTCAAATTTTTTGATATTCTGACCTCGTAAATTTGTGCGAGTGCGAAGCGCGAGCTTAAAAAGTGATTGATATTTTGACCTAAAATGTGGACATTCTAAGCACTTTTGGTAATCATGAACAGGATTGTCATCTAACTAAACATTGATGCGTCCGCAAAGAGCGAGATGAAATTTTTTTCATATTCTTACCTAAAATTTGGACATTTGAGTAAGCATTTTCGGTTATCATGAAAAGGATGATCAGTAACAAAACAGTTTATGCGAGCGCGAAGCGCGAGCTGAATAAAAATCTATATATTTTGATACAAAGTCAGACATTCTAAGCACTTATCTTACCATGAACAGGATCGCCACCTTACTAAACAATTAATGCGAAGAGTAGGATGAATTTGTTTTTATATTCTGATCTAAAATTAGGACTTTCTAGGCACTTTTGGTAATCATGAACATGATTGGTAATTGATGGGAGCAAACATGAGTTTGGCACCCCCTCCCCTCCCTAGGTAAATTGAACCTGAATTTGATGCACCGAGACAAATATCAAATTGGCGTGTGGTGAATATCCATTCGGCACCCCCTAGGTTGAACATCAATTCGGCGCCCCTATATGTCAAACAGCAACTCGACAACCGTATATAGAAAAAAATTATTCGGCGCCCCATCCCCAAGGTTAAACATCATTTCGGTGCCCTTCGGTGCCCCTATGTCGAACATCTATACGGCGCCCCGAGGTAAAACATTAATTCGCCCCCCCCCCCCTAGGATGAAGATCAATTTGGCACATCTAGGTCGAACATCAATTCGGCGCCCCTAAGCAAAACATAAATTCGGCACCCGCTATATACATACTCTAGGTTGAACATCAATTCGGCGCATCCACCCCCCCCCCCCCATGTCAAACAGCAATTCGTCAACCCCTTTTCTTTCCTTCCCTTTTCTCCCTATTTTGGCGCCCCCGAATACGCACATGGTAGAGCTACGGATATAGAGAAATAAGGACAAAGATGTAATGAAAATATAAAAACTCTTGAAATACTTTACGTTTTCTAGGCAAACAAGAATCCAAACTCCAAAGCGTATAATAACGTCCGGCTGAATAGACCTCCATTTGCATCCTGTTTGATATGCTTTCCTGTAAGTTCCATTGTGGGCAAAATAAAGGGCAAAAGTAAGTCTGCTTTCTTTGAGAGGGTGTAAATGATGATATATTCAAATACCAGCGAGTGCCATAGGTGACGGAATCATAGGCGACGGAACGTATTTTCAATTTTTTTTTTTTTTTTTTTTTTTTTTTTTGGGGGGGGGGGGGACAAAGCGAAAAAAGGCACTTATATGCAAAAAATTGCATTTTTTATGCAAACTTATATTTTCACCATGAGATTATCATCTGTGTTAAGTAGTTGTGCGTTTTGTAGTAATTAAATTGAGCAAAACCTTTTTAAAGTCTTTTCTGATTGATAAAATATCTATTTAGGCTTTATTTTTCCGGGAGCGAGCGTAGCAAGCAAACAGTTTGAACATTTTCAAATCTGAAGTTGTGAAACTCGCCGCTTTTTGGTCAAATCGCGCAAATTATTGTTAAAAGAGCATTCTTGCGAGGTGTTAAGAGCGCAAATCGCGAGCTATAAATTCTAGACATTGCTTGTACTAACATGACTAATAAGACATGAAAATCAAACATTCCGAGCAATTTTGTTATGAAAAAGATGTGCATCTAATTGAAGAATGGACGCGAGCGCGATATTCCAACCAGAAAACTGGACATTCTAAGCACTTTTTTAACCCAAGAACTTAATTGTGTGTCTTAATAAATAATAATTGATGCGAAGCGCGGCGAGCCGAAAATTTGTAATATTTCAACCTGAAAACTGGATATTCTAAGCAGTTTGAAACCAAGAACATAATGTGTACCTTTGATGCGAGCGGAAAGCGCGAGCTGAAGATTTGTGACATTTAAACCTGAAAATTGAACATTATAAGCACAATTTGTAACCAAAACAAAGTGAGTGCCTTCCTAAAAAATAAATGATGTGGGCGCGAAGCGCGAGCCAAAAATTTTGTGATTTCCAACCTAAAATGTATCGTTTGACTTCAAAAAGGGTATTTTATTTTGAAAAGGGACATTCATGTACATCATTTTGAAATAAGTGCACTCTCCATTTAAAAAAGGCATTTTTTCCTACTGGGATTTTTTTATGTAGGGGGTTAAGTGCCCCTGCCGCCCCCCGGTTCCGCCGCCCCTGCTGCTATTATAGCCTCGGGTTATAATTTTTATCTAAGTTCAAACTGGTATTAACAAAAATATGTTGGTATGACTGCATTTTATAACGATGGTTTTCTTTAAAATATATATTTTTTACCATTTCGATCCATCACATTTTTGCATTTTTTTGTCCATCGATATGCCCAGCGCTGAGAGGTCATGCCAAAACGTGATTTTGCATGAAGTACATTCTCTGAACCATCATCGGAACTTCGGAATCACACAGAGATGGAAGACCCCTTCCCCCAAATAGTTCCGCCTAGCTGTATGTCCTCGAATATATATATATATATTTAATAAGACATCAGAAATGCGAAACACAAATTCACGAGTAATGCAGTTTTTGCAATAAAATTTGCAATTTTATTATATATATATCACCATGATAAGTACGTAATTTTATTATCCGAGCACATGCAGCGGACCGAGGAGGAGTGGGTGGAGGGAGAGGCACCTAGGAGACGTCATACTTGTTCTTGTTCAGTATACTACCATAACAAGTTGAAAAGAAAAATGCAAAGAGAAACTTGGAGGGGGATCGATGTTACATGGTTATAACATACAGACCTACGCACCGGCATCATAGGCGGATCCAGGAGGCCGACGTTACGCCCCCCCCCCCCGATATTGGCGGCGCAAAGTAATATGAACGAAAGCAGAGGGGGGGGGGGGAATATAAGAGGAAGAATGAATAAAAAAAGGTGAGGGGAATTCAGACTTGGGGAGGGGTGGGAGCCAATCATGTCACTACACAAGTATAAAAACAATTTAGCCCGCGCTTTGTGTTCGCATTGCCTGTTCGATGGAACATATATTCATCTATACCAATTCATTTATTGATTTATTCATTCAGTCATGGTTAAACAGGTTCACAAGTTCAGAGTTATTAGTATATAAAATCATAGTAACAAGTACAATGACAAGGTATAATTCATATCGAAATAGTATGAGACATAAAGAAATATTAACTGATCAATGTAATACAAAACACGGAAACATTGTTGACGGGCTTATAGTAAAACGAACAAGGGAACTAAATAGGCCTTTACTTATTCAAATTTTTGAGCACCTTATCCGTCAGTGTGCATCTTAATTGTTTAATGATCATATTGCTCAGATCAATTTTCAGGACACAATACACAGTCCGAAAATAATACCTCACGCTCGCATTTTTTATAGGGTTTAGTACTGTTACGACTATAGATTCCAACAAAAACTAGCTTTGAGCTGCCGATCGATCGGGAAAAATGTGGATGAAAATATTGTTCACCCCGGCCCCGTTATTAGTGAAAGCTGGATCCGCCCCAGAATATATTGTTTAAAAAAAAAGGCATAGGCCACGCGGTATTTGTCATTTTTTTGTGATAAATACATTGAGGCAGTATATTGACAAATAATCACTGGAAGAGAAAGAGCATCTTATAGGCCTATATAACGCACAAAGCAAAATAATGAAGAATGGCGGCAAAGCTAGTTCAATACAAAATGATTTCCTTTTCCTTTAAAAAAAATGTTACAACACGTTATAATAATGAACAAATCAAAATACAGAACCTGAAGAAATTGATAACGATTCAGTGAATCGGAATCGAAACAAAAATGCGTATGTAAATATAATTATAAAATAGAAATAAAAAACGGGAAAAAAAATAAGAATAGCCCTTTCACAAGCAACCATAATTCTCCCTCCCTTCATACCCTGGACAAGTAAAGAAAAAAAAATACAGCTAGAGAAACGAAGCAAAGATGAAAAGCAAGGAAAGGGAAGGAAGCCGTCTCTCGGTACCTGGTACTCTGCCCAGATATCAAGATGTACGTAGGACCTATTCTCCGCGATTTGAAAAACAACGTGCATAACATCACAATTATTATGATGGTCATTTAAAAAAGTTCCTTGGTTGTTTCCAAGTTATTTAATTTGCCGTCGAGGGACTGCGCGAATGCACACGCTCCTACAGGATATGAATGAAAAAGTCGCAAACAGACTCCGCCGTTCAATCCGATACTGTACTGTATAGCCGGTATACAGATCGGCACGTGAGACAAGCGCAGAGGCGATGGATATGAATATTCATGAGCAGGTATTGATGTCATTTGGTCTCAAGGTGGCGCTCTTCATTTTTTATATCAATTTCAAAATCTGCATCAAAAGAAAGCTCACTTGGCAAAATTTCTCTTCTTTATATATTTTTTTGAGAATAAAAACAGTTCTTTTGGCCAATGCAATACATTTTATGGACTCAGAACTTGTTTATGAGTATTTTGAAAAGCGAAGAGTGAAATCTAAAAGAAAGTTTTGAAATAAACCAATGTCACAATTTACCTTTAACCTAAATATTGTTGAGATGAAGATGTTTGTACACGTACAGTGTATGCCGTAATCGTATCCGCCTTGTAGGTAATAAAACCTGCCAACTTATTTTTTTTGTTGAATTTTTGGGAAAACGTACAGACTCACCCTAATTTTTACACATACTCGTATTGAAAAAAAATTACTGATCGACCAATGCTAACCCCCCCCCCCCCCCCCCCCATAAGAGAAAATAAACAATATTTTGGGGCCGAAACAAAAGCTTATCTGAAAAGGGCTGTGTATGTATGGGTATGCAAACTATGCATTGTCAAATTGGGTTTATGCTCCATCTCATCAACTTCCTTTTGTGAGATTAAAACCCCCTCAGGTGGACAGGTGTGCTATTGTCAGTTGACATTCTCAATAAATGACATTTACTCAGATCTGTCTGCTTTCAGTGCAGAGAACTGGAATCCTGTATGGAATTACATTGTATTACACTGTTATCTAGGATAATGTCGGCATTGACTTCATGTACAGTATGACTCTTTTAATACAACATTAACAAAGACTGCATGTCCATCCCAACATTTCTCCTTATTACTAAATTATGATTATTTTATCTGAACAAGTCTTTGAATTTATTCTTCATTGTAATGCAGTGTACATGTATATATAGGGACTGGCTCAACAAACCTTGCTTCATTCTTTTGCAGTTTACCATTTCACATTCACTTTCATGCATGTACTGTAAAAACAGCTTTTCTACAATTTTAGCCCTTTTATCTTTGTATCTTACTACCTGTATGTATTTTATCTTTACTCTTGTGTTTTCGTTATTGTTTTTATATGATTAATGCATTTTTATGGACTTGAATATTAAAATAAAGTCAATGAAATGAAATGAAATGAAACATATATAGGCCATATACAGAAATAATAAGCATGTGTTTGTCACATTGTATTACATTTTCTTTTAATATGTACCGGAACTTGGGAAAAAATCTTGATGAAGAAACATTTAAGTCTGTGTTAAAACAACCTATAATAATAGGATATTGGCGGATTATTGATTTTTTTTGGGTGAATTGCAGCTGTATTTTCAAGGTCATTGTCATGTGAGACAAATTGATAAATAAGTTCTCATTGTGGACTACCAATAATACTACAAATATCAACATGATCAAGCATTCGGACTGTGAGAAAATCAATTTTGAAATGTGTTTTTTTTTAGCTTACGGGTGTTGTGAATATGCTAATTTTAAGGCGTTTAAAGCTATTTTAGATTAATGTCAAGGTCAAAAGATATGACTGAATGTAACAAGAAAGGAACACAGTTTGCAAAAGTCACCATTTATGACACAATGTACACTACAATTCCTGGCATGGATGCAACAGTTGTTTGGGTGCACATTACATGTACCAGGACTTTCCAAAGAAGATTGGTAATTCAAGAGGCGAACTTGTAGACACTGGAGGTTTTGTCCATATTCTCCCCCTCTCTCTCTCTCTCTCCCTCTCTCATGCTTGGGTCAAGTGATGGGGCAGTGGTCCCAATGGATTCAACCCCACTACATGTAGTCTTGAAATTCAGACCAATTTACAATGTACATGTACATGGATGGCCTCTTCAGGTGCGGTGGGAGGGTTCCATGACATTTGCTCCGGCGACAATTGCTCCGATGGAATCTACATGTATACATGTATCTGTACACTGTCTAATTAATATAAAACCTACAGTAACCTCCAAAACTAAATAAACCCTAATCCTTATCTTTACCTTATTCTGAGATATAAACTATATACAATCTTAACTCTAAACCTAAATAAACCCTAATCCTTATCTTTACCTTATTCTGAGATATAAACTATATACAATCTTAACTCTAACCCTATGCCTTCTGAGATAAAAAATATTAAGGCCAGAGCAAATGTCGCAGGAGCAAATGTTGTGTCACTGGTGGAAGACCCTGACAGTCATTTGCATGTATTCCTTGAAATGCAATGTATACAGCAGCTGCTCTGCTACAGTATGTTACGCTTCGTTAATAATAATGATACATAAGATTTATATTACATCATGTAGCACACTTTCCATCTTGTCATATTGCTTGTATGATGGGGTGTCTAAACTTCGCGCACTTTTCAAAAATATTCATCAGGCTTAAATTTTTTCACAAAATATTCATAATTTATACAAAACCAATTCAAGAAATAGTAACCACATTGACGGCAAGATCGTAAACTATAAAATCATGGACGAAAATGTAAAGTAGGTCAAGGGGATTCGCCGGTATCGCGATCTCAAAATTCTATTCCGATCGGCGAATGCGCGCTGTGCTGGAAAACCGTTCAGAAAAAGTTTGACCTAACTTCGCGGACCAAAGTTTTTGTGGACATTTAAACAAAAACTCAAGCTCAAAAAGTGAAATATTTATATCAGATTGATGGCAAAATGCTATAGAATCGGTTAGTACCACATTTAACTCCCATTTTTGATGATTTCTGCTTGCAAAATGGTGATATCGTGATGCTTGTTGAGAATATCAGATTTCTTCAAAACGGGCGCTAACGGTGACAAATTTGCCGATCTTTTGCCAATATTTTCATGAATACTGAACTCATCCTAAAGAAACTTACACCAAAGGGTAATTTTAGGTCGCTTTTCACGTTGATTACGTCAGATTTTAAGGATATTGGCTAGTTTTTTAGATAATGACCGTCCGCGAAGTATGGACACGCGCGAAGTTTGGACTCACTGCCATACATGTACATTGAAAGAATGTAAACACTCGCAAATTAACAAGAAATGCGACCTCTTGTGGTATAGCTCCATGGTATTTACACTGTACAATTTTATGTAGCCTCATGGCCCAGTGCAAGTGTTTGGTGTATTTTGAGTATTTCCTTGAATGTTAATTATTGTGTTGCAGGGGCTGCGGAACGGTTTTGAAAGTTGGGGGGGGGGCTGATCATGTCCATGCAGCACCACCAGAACCCTGACTCTCCACCCCCCCCCCCCCCTGATCTCCTCCACATACATGTACATTTACATTGTACAATGCTTTTTTTTTTCACTGTATAGACACATACATGTAGGGCCTACCAGTTTGGTATATTTTTTCCTGTCTGAACAGGGCATCAAAACACAACCCTTTGTAAGCAGGGTCAACGATGAGGAAATCCTGTGTGCATAACATGTACATGTAGGAAGGCTGTAAATTAATTCCCATGTGTCTGGTGTGGTGGGGGAAAATAGGTCGAGATTTATCTAGGTCTGTTGTATAGGCCTACTGTTTATATTCTTATTGTTTTACATACATTTTGGTGGAGGGGAAGGGAAGGTACATGTATTTCATTAAGATTTAAAGTGATTGGTTAACATTGGTTTGACTTTTAAAAAATCTGAGCTAGAAGGTCACACTTGTCACCTGTGTCTGTGATATGTCACAAAAATGAAGCCCAGAAAAATTGAGTTCGAAAATAATTATTTAGTGCTTCAAAAATTGAAATATAAAGTGACCGAAAACAACATCTTAATTTCATCCCATACACTTATGTGTACTATTTAGGCGTCTATAAGACGCCTATTTACAAAATCGGGGTTTGCCTTGTAGTTTTAGCTTTTCATTCTCAATAATGGTTGTTTTCAGGGTTCATTACCGTAGTTCTAATACATGCACTTGTACACATGTTTCATCTTGGTTTGAGAATTTTTTAAATCGGCTGCTCACAAAGTTAAACAATACCTTTAAGTATGACTTAAAATGATTTTCATTGTTTATGAATAAGATCTTCCCGGCGATGCCGCCACGACGACCGTGGACAGATTGGTAATACCGTACATGTACGTACCCCTTTTATTTTCAGTTTATGGATCGTCCTGTCGGCAGGACTTGGATACAAGTTGAATTATTCTGAGTACAGAACAATTTATTCAGGATATTTTTGATGTACTTACACAGTTTGTATCAATGTTCTATTTTAAGTAAGAGTGTGGCCAAACATTAGCCAATCACAGAAGTCAACATTGCGCGTTAATAATGCACGGTGTGGCAAAATCATCAATATTCATGAGCTGAGCGATAGTCGGCTAAGAAAATAGTATGGGGTTAAGAAAGACAGTGTGAAACCAAAAAAAGATAGTATGGGGTTAAGCATAGTCCAGGGTTAAGGAGAGTACATGTATGGGTTTAAAGAAATGCAGTGTGAAAATGGCTTATTAATAAGAGGTTATAAATACAACATCTTGCTTTCAACTTTTCCTCACAAAAAGAAATGATTTTCCTTGTCTATGAACAAGATATTTTTTCCATGTTTACTTTATATCTTCTGATGAAAATGATTATTTATGGCTGGAACTAGGAAGTTCATGGAGCTGGTATATGTTACAGCATAATTAACATAGGTCTCTGTAACTTGTCATTTAATTTCTTTTGATTTCCTTGTTGATGTTGATCAGTAGAATTTCCTATATCCATAAGAGGATCTAATTCCTCAATTGAAATTAGTCCATCATTACTTCATGACGACTTGCTTTTGTTTGCTGTGAGTGATAGTGCCAGATTTTATGATCAGGAAATAATAAGCTTTGGATCACATCATATCTATGTTGACCCAATTTAATTTAGCCTATATAAAATCATTATGCCATTCATATCACACAGCCTTTCGAAGAGGTCTGACTATGTTTCTAAATTTTTATGCACTTGTAATTTGAACGCATAGGCCTACAGTACATGTACATCGTTAACTGCATGTAGCCATCTACATGTATGTGTTGCCCCTGAATGGAACAAGAAATTATACAATATACACCTGAAACTACATGTAATAAAAACAATAAAAGATAAGTGCAGTTTAACATACTTTAGATTGATTCAATTGTGCCTTGTGGTACTTTAAGTTCGAACAGAGTCCAAAACCAGAATCTAGAAGTAGAATGACTATTCAAATATTTGAAAATTAAAAAAATATATATTTGCCAGACAATTCTGGTAGAAAATGTGTAAAATTCTGCTTTTAAATATTTAAAAATGAAAAAAAAAAATAAAACCATGTACATTTTTTTGTAAGCATTGCGTTTCCAGCCCGTCTGCTCTATTTCCAAGCAGTAATAATATACATGTAGCTGTCCCACATGTACTTTTCTGTGTTGGTGTTCTTTAGACTTCAGTGTGATAATTTTCCATCTTGATTTTAGCGTGGATCCTAGTAGGATTCATGATTTTAGAACCAGATCTACATACATGTATATCTTTGATGATATGGTGAGTTTAAAGACTTCTGAATCCATTGTGAAGAGCATGTACCGGTAGCTTCGAGGTTTATTGAGTATCATTGACCAGTATTAACAATCATCACTTTCAATTCAAATCGCAGATGGCATCAATACGTCACTGCAATTTATATTTCTACTCTTGAGTAAAAGTACATGTACTCCTAGGCTACAGTAGCTCTGAAAGTACATTGTATGTACTGAAAATAGATATTGCTTTTATAGCTCCTAAAGTAGATTGGTGCTGAAAATAGATAATTGCTTTGTAATCTCTTGTATCTTCAATTGGTTTTAACACTTGTTTCCATCCTGGCTGCTATTATAGTCTTTCTCTCCAGTTTTATCCATGCAATTCAGGCATCAAAGATGTAGGCTATATTAAGAATAATGATATGTGATGCTTTTGTATAACAGTTTTAGAAGATAATTGTTTTAAAGATAAATGCCAGTTGTGGTAATGATCTCAAAATTAGTTTGAACAAAATCCAATCAAATGACCACCCAAGTGTTTGTACATGTACATGTAAATTAATAAATAAGTGCCAAATGACTTTGGAAGGAAATGTGTAATGCTGAGAAATATGCAAAATAAGCATGGAATTCCATCAAATGTCGGGTATTTTTCCAAGCAATATTAATACACTGTCCCACATATGCCTTTTTGTGTAAGTGATCATCAGAATCATAGGTTTTCAGCTAAGGTTTAATAATTTCACAAAGATCAGTTTATTTCAATGTTCCAGATCTGTATGTACCTCTATGATAATATGGGGACAATTAACCTTGATTTTAAAGACTTTCTGATGAAATAATTGTTAGCTGCAAGTCCTGCAGTTAATACTCCTGTTTACCTTCAATTTTGATATTCATGTTCCACTGTGACAAATGACGACTTGTAAAACATGCTTTTCAAGGACGTCTTTATAATTCAAACCATGGTTGTGTACAAAGACAAACAAGAATTGTTTAGATCAACACGCAGTCATAAGGATGCATTGTATTTCTGCAGGACCGTGGGTGGGTAAGGGCGAGTCAAGCCCAGAAAAAGGGTTGATTAAAATGAAAAGAGAACAATCAAACTGTGGCATAACACTGAAAATTTCATCAAAATCGGATGTAAAGTACGGTAGGTTTTTGCTTCATTTCACTATTACATGTAGTGTACAGCATGCTACATCCTGGTTAGTATACAAAAGAGAGACTGATGATATCACCTGCTCACTATTTCTTTTGTATTTCATTACACGGAACATGATTTCTTTTTTCCTTATCATTTGGAGCAAGTTTTTACTCATCGAATATGTGACGTATGTATTTCCATGGGTGCAAGGCTTGCAAGCAACCTCATCTGCTTCTTTCAAGTCTGCAAAAATCTATCTTTTGTATTTTAAAGAAATAGTGTCATCATCAACTCTCTCATTTACATACATGTATTACTGTGTTGTGCAATATTGTTTTATCCAAAAAAAAACTTTAAAATTAAACTTTGAAATGTCGCATCTTATTTTACATTAGATTTTGATGAAATATTCAGCATTATGCATATTTTAGTTTTTTCTTTTGATTCAAATCTACTTTTTTACGGGGTGAACTTTCTATTTAAAAGTCGATTGAACACAGCAGAAATCTCAATTTTCAATCATGATTTTACAATGGCATTCTTCCAGTTGAACTCGGACATGAATTGCATATATAGACCAAGTTTGATCTTAATTAGGACCATTCTGGTTCAAAGTTCAAACTCACCAATCTGTGAGGCCGTTCTCATTATGCTTTCTAAAACTACTGGAAACCGATTCAGGAAACCAGTTTGGAAGATTGCTTTGTTAGCGTTCCCATTTGATCACACGAAAGTGGTTTTCAAAATCACTTCACGTAGAGCGATCTTGTTGCTATGGAAATGCTCTCAGTGGGGTGACACCTCACGAAAATCAAACCCGCAGCATAGGCATTCTACACCTGTTGTGTGGAGTAGCACGCTCAAAATGTGCGAAGATCGCTTCCCGGAGAACGGTTGTGTCCTCACTTACACTAAAACCAGTTTAACGAGGTGAAGCGAACTTGAATACTACATCGTGAGGTGGTTTTCTGAACCGGTTTGGAAGATCGCTTCCAAGAGTGCTTCGACTGTTCCCACTACGCGTTAAACTAGTTTCCAGTATTAAGTTTTAGGACCGTAGTGAGAACGGTGTCTGTGATACATGCTGGGTGGAATTGCATGTGTGCACTGATTATAAAAATGGAGAGGGGGGGGGGGTTCAATGGAACACTCAATCTTGAAATGAACATATTTTGTGTTGGTGTATTGATGTACAGTATGATGTCTTTCTTGTCAAGGATGCATTTCATTACATGTATCGATATCGATCCATTCATTTTTGTGTCGATCGATCGTGTGAAGATTTCATTGTGCATGTACTTTCTTATCCTCATGGAAATAAATCACACAAAAATTTTAAAATGTAAAAATCATAAATGCATATAATTCAAAGTGCTACATGTACATGTATCTACATGTAGTTTCTCTCTAACCTACTGCTCTCTGTAACCTCTCAAGTTAGACTTTTAAAGGTAAAAGAAAGTAGTTGCAGCAGTTCTGTTTCATGAGAAAGTCTCAATAAATCATGGTTACTTGTCAAACATTATTATACATCTACATGTAGATCTGGGGCCCCGTCTTACAAAGAGTTACAATTGATCCGATCAATCGTAACTCTATGGAAATCCATCAGTGTCAAAAAAAAATTATACAAAAAATGTGCACAATGTTCTTTGTTTGCAAAGAGAAGTGCAGTAAATTTTCAAGAAAACAATGATTGCATGAATATACATCATAGCTAGACAATATTTTGAACAAACATGCATAATAGATGTTGACGTCGCTGGCTGTCCATAGTTGCGATTGATCGGATCAATCGTAACTCTTTGTAAGACGAGGCCTGATTTTTGTAAAATCATGAAATCTTTAATAGCTCAAAATTGATCATTCTGATGATCACTAACACAGAAAAGCATACATGTGGGACAGTGTATTAATATAACTTCGAAAAAACCCTGACATTTGGTGGAATTTCGTGCTTATTTTGCTCATTTCTCAGCAATTACACATTTCCTTCCAGAGCTATTTGGCATATATTTTTCATTTAACTGTACATGTACATACAAACACCTTGTTGGTAATTTCATTGGATTCTGTTTGAACTCATTTTGAGATCGTTATCACAACTGAGGGGTGTTTCACAAAGATTTAAGTATGACTTAGAGTCGCACTTAAATACCGAGTCGCGTACGGTATAAAAGGCTTGACCACATTGGTCAGATCGTGTCACGAGAAAGCGCACTACTGAATAAGATGAGGCATTGCATATCATGTACGCGTCGCGTCGGCATTTACTGTAAGTGCGACTTAAGTCATACTTAAATCTTTGTGAAACACCCCCCTGGTATTTATTTTTAAGTACATGTACTTGCAGTCGATGATGAGTTTCAATATATCGTGATAATGTTCTACTTAGAATGACACTCAAGATGCAACTCGTGAGTGGTTGTCAATTTGCAGTGCGGCGAACCGTCCGCATCGTGTCAATCGAGAATGCACGCGTGCAGGAGCTATTGCATTGGTAACGTGAGCATTGTTTTGATCAAGCTCGGGAATGCTAATGATCATTGGTAATAATAATGTCTGACTCATGCGTGGGAGCGCAATGGACATGGCTATATGTCTTCTCTGTTAATATTCAGTCAAGTGCACCAGAGGAGATCTGAGCCCCGTCTTACAAATAATAATAATAATGGTCTTTATTAGGCATCAAAAAATTCTTGGCAGCCAATGGCTGAATTATAAATGTTTGTACACGGTAAAAAGATTCACATATAAATTTGACAGAACAGTATACAAAATATATATGAAATATGATTAATCAATATATACACAAGAAAGGGCAGACTCCATCCAAACTTGCAATGATAACTAGAAAAAAAGAGGAAACATTTGATTGGTAGTACGGTATGAGGTTGATTAAGCAGTTTGAAAAAAAATATTAAAGTGACAGGAAAAAAGAGACACAAAGGAGAACAAAAGCGTAACCATGGGCACACTTGAGTTGGATTGTTGGTACATGTAATTGGATTAAATTGGGTAAATTGAATGGTTTTAAATATACAAATGGCTCTTTGCAAAGTTGCGATTGATCCGATTATTCTGTCGGATTTCTATTGTATTTTTTTCACAAAAACCTATTCCTAAGCTGTGAACATAGTAATATTCTCAAGGAAAGGAGTTACTTTCCTCGGGGTGAAAATACCTTTGGGTTTTTAATTTTTTTTAAGTACCGTATTACAAACTGAAAGTGATAAATCTAGGGGTTAAAAAGCTGAGGTGCACCAATTCGACATTGCACCTTTATGAAGTCTGTACATGTGCTTGCTATAAAACTTATCTCTTTTTATATTTGTATTTAAATGTAGAGTACAGTACCGCATCAGTGCATCCCTCAAGAATATTAGGCATATACCTATGTCTGCAGTACATATATTACTATATTTTGTTTGTTATCATTGGACTCATTTTGCAGTAATATCAATTAGTGCACATGTACATGTATGTGAGTAAAAGTGAAAAATTTCAGCTTTATAGAAAAGGTTTCATTTTTTTAAAAATCATTACTGAAGTGTAAGAATGAAAGCTGTAATTAACACAAAGTACTTTTCTATGGCTTCTCTTTATAAATAATCACATTCCATGAGCATTATGTACTTTTTGACTGCGAGGCGGCACAAGGTCACCATATTTGATGCATTGTGATCAAATCTGCAATGTGTGGTTAGGAAAAAAAGCTGAAAAAAAGAGAGAAAAATTGGAAGTAAAGAGCATGATAATGAGGCCGATGATATCTTCCTGATTAGGTATTCTTTACTGTAA